>NC_057809.1:420955313-420986920 GCF_018294505.1 Triticum aestivum
CGGCAGAGAGAGAGAGGCGGGGCCCGGGGCGGCGGCTTTATGCGGAGGGCGAGGAGGTGGCGTGGAGGAGGGGCAAGGAGAGGCGGCGGGGAGTCCGGGCGGAGCACGCACGTCGAGGCAGCGGCACAGTCGTGCGAGATCCGGCCTCTAGCGCGAGGTCGGGGAAGGCCCGGCTGGGCTGGGCTTGGCCTGGTTGGCTGGGCCGGCCCAGTCGGCGGAAAAAAAATTTCCTTTTTAAAAAAAATAAGACAAATAAAAGAAATAAAAAATATATTATATAGGCATATAATATATCAAAATTTTCAGAAAAAGATTTTCTACGACATGAACATTTTTCTAGCATTAAATAAAATTCACACAAATTCAGATAAAACAAAGAGTGTTACTCGTCTATTAAAATCCAACAACAATCATTTTAAAAATACCAAAATGATTTCAAATTAATTTTTCTCCAATTTTCTAATGTTGGGAATCATGTTACCCTATTTTCCATATATTTTATTTTTGGAGAAAAATAATTTGAATAAAACTCAACCAATTCCAAAATGAAAATAATTTCAGAAGGACTTTGAATTTGATCCTTGAAACTCCCAACTCATATTTCATAATTTGAAGAAGTCATTTTATCTCCTCTCGTGAAAATCATTGAGTTGCTTAAAGTTTCTGAATTGAAATATTTCCAAATGAAATCCAATTATTTTTAAATACCCTTTCATTTAATTTAAATGGAAGAAGTCATATCATCTTTGCTCAAGGGTTTTGTATTTGAAAAGAATTTGAATTCATGGAGATCAGAAAGCAAATATGAAAGTTTGGGAAAGTCCTTTTATTCTCTCTCATTTAACTTTCAAAAAGTTTCGAATTCACTCACTTTCAGACAATCAATCAAACAATCAGTCAAATCTATCTATTGATTATAACATTCCAAAATTTAGAGTTTTGGGATGTTACAAACCTACCACCCTTAAAATGAATCTTGTCCTCGAGATTCGGAGAGGCTAGCAAGAAAAGGTTAGGGTTTGGGGGTCTCCTCAAAATTCATCGATCGTCTCTGGGGTCTGGGGTGCTACCACCCTTAGAAGCATGGTTACGGTTCTATCAAAACTCATATACTCCACCTTATTCTTGACAGTGTCGGTCTTCTTAGATCTTCAGGATAATTCCTTATCCGGGCTCTTCCGGTAGTGGCATAACCTTACCACAATTTTTCTATCCTTTCATCTTGGTAAGGTTCTTCCGAGATTGGGTCTTCTTAGCTGACGGGTCTGGCGCCAAAACTAAACAACTATCGATATCTCATGGTGGTCAACAATTTGTGGTTTCTCCTGCAGGAAATGGATCTGGGTGATCCTCACCGTATAACCTACGATTGGCAAAGCTGCCTTGTACAAGGGAAAAATACCTATACCATTCTAAGGCTTAAACAAGGTTTTGATCGTCGTCTCTCCACTATAGGTAAGTCACTCCGATTTACCATCCCATGTAGCAAGGCGAATAATAAGAGTAAGTCGGTATGGTGATCAATCCATCCCGCACCCAAATCATTACCTTGTATACGGTTTAGCAAATCTCGCATTGTAACACTCGGTCATCCTCACAAGCATTGCAGAATTTCTCTCGTCGACGAACCAAGTTCAGAATAATCCATTGATTCTGCAAGCCAGACAAACATCTATCGTTCCTTCACAACTCTCAGTTTTGCGTAAACTCCTATAAAATCGTCTGTCGACAAAGGTATATCCACTTCCAGGGTTTTTCCTTTAGCAAGAATGTGCTTGCTTCTTGGCAGGTCCTGGGGCCTGTGGGTTATGGCACACCTCATCACTTGTAGTCCTTGAACTTATCATTGGGCAACTTATCGTTATTCCAACATCCAACTTCCAGCTTCCTAGCATACTTAGAATCCATCCAATTGTATTGTCTTCTTCCTTCTATTGGCACCAAACTAGGACATGATTACTCAGACACATCATGGAGTTTCCATTGATCGATATTTCCGACATCATACCTCCTTTATATCCAATAGTAATTTATCTCTTCATCCTCATGGGATATCCCTCATACCGAGATAAAAACTTATACTTATGAAGTCCATATTCCACTTCGTGGAACATCATTATCCTTTCCGCGGTCAAGCGTCCTTCCAGGAGAATATTGGCCATCTCTGCATGGCACTTCTTCAACTGGGAAACATGAAACACATCTTGAACTCCTGACAGTCCTTCGGGTAACTCAAACTTGTAGGCCACTTCTCTCATATGCTCCAAAACTCGGTATGGTCCTACAAATCTCGGGGCTAACTGTCCCTTAACTCCAAATCGTTTAACTCCTCGCAGAGGGGTCACATGAAGACATGCTCTATCTCCAATTTCATAGACTACCTCCTTGAGTTTTTGAGTCTACATAACTCTTTTGCCTGGACTGGGCTACCTTCAGTCTATCTCGAATCAACTTAACATTCTCTTCTGACTCCTTTGATCACCTTTGGTCCAAACAACTATCGGTCTCCAACTTCATCCCACATACTCTTGGGGCATCACACATATCGAGACAAAACTCATATTCATTTTGTCCGAAATCCATTACAGGGTACTACCACCCTTAAAATGCACAAATCTTCCATAGACCATATTTCTCTTATCCTCAAAAATGGTCAAAATCCTTCTTCATAGAGTAATAACTCATAAATCCATATCAGTACCAACGATGCTACTTTATTCATTCTCAAATGATTACAATCTCTCGCTTCTCCATTACATGTCTCAACTCAACACCTCAATATAAAAGAAAAATGTTCTCACTTCTACTACTCCATTTCTTTTGTTGCAAACTCAACTATCTAGCACAAGTTTCCTTCTCCTTGGGGCATTCTCTAGCAAAGTGCCCTGCTCCTTTACAACTAAAACATATTACTTCTGACAAGTATCGAGGTTTTCTTTTTTGGCAATTGTTGAGGTAGTGCCCTGACTCCTTGCACCTGTAACAGGTGATATGACTCAGGTCCTTCTTGGAATCCAATCGGTTTCTCTTCCTGGACTTTTCCATTCCAATCAGGGCTTCTATTTCCTGTGGGTCATATTCTACTTCCTCTGTCGGGAATTCTACTAGATCCCCGTTCAAACAATTTTGGGAGATGTGTCCTTCTTCTCCACATGAATAGCATGACTTGGTGCAGGGTTTAATTGGTTCTTCTTTGGGCATGTCCTCCACCCCTTCCTTCATCACAGTTTCTTCTAAAATTTCCATGAGGGCTCCTTTCATTACTTCTTTCTTCTGCTGGATGGTTCGTTGTACCATGGGGTAAATGTGACACTTAGCAGGATAGTGGGTAGTCCCTTCACACAAGAAACAAGTAATCTGCCTAACTGGGCATTCTTCAACTGGGTGACTTCCTTCACAATTAGGGCATTCATCCTTGTGTTCTTTATGGGTGTGTCCTATTTCTCCACAAATCTTGCATGCACAAGGTTTCTTCATATCCTTTCCATAAGGCTTCAACTTCTGGGAAACAAGCCGAGACTTTGGCAGAGTCAATCCATTGATGGTTTGGTACATCCTCCACCAAGTAGCAGCACCTCTTTCAAAGCACTAAAGAGCATGTTGGGTCATATTATTTCCAACTACAGGGTTATTCTCCATGTGATCCTCCATGTTTTGAATCCATCGGTCTGCCTCCAACTGACTCATCGGTCCAGAAAATACAAGCTCATCTCCATTCATCCTCTATTGGGTCCATGTGGGTTTGGGGTAAGATAAGAGAGATAGAGAGGGATGCACACAATACAAACAAAAGTTTTGAAAAGACAGATTTTTGTTGTGGCTGTCGAAAAACATCAAACAAATGACAGCTCACAAACGTCGCATCTAACGTAGGTATATAACAGGGGTTTGGTCTTCTAAGGTCAATAAATCTTCAACGTCTCCAAACTCTTCAAGCCTTGTTCATGCCTCCAATGGCTTCTTCCGATCATGCTTGTCTTTCTCAAGTTCTTTTGCTAGATCAATCTCTGTTGACGCGAAGTCTCTCGTGACGTCCTTTAATATTCTGGAGTTGTGTTCAAAACTTCCGGGTTTCAACATCCTTGACATGAACCATTGGCACTACGGTCCTTTCGTTCCTGACGAATCTTCGGTATCTCAAGGTTTTTCTACTCTAGCTTGGCTACTTTCAACTTTTGGGTCCTAAGTTCTTCACGAAATACTTCCTTGTCTAATACGACTTCCTGGAGCTCCATTTTTAACTTCTTGATGTACTACTCCAGATCCTGGTGATACACCGGCTAAGTTTAAAACTGCATCCTTTGCTGATAGATGCTCCATCAGCCTTCTACCATCCAATCCTTCCGAAGGAATGCATGCTTAGCTCAGCTCGGTGACCACAGTATCAATGGTGATGACATCACGGATAACCGTGGTTCTGCCCTTGTCATTGCCATGAGCTATCTTGCATAGTTGATATCTCCTGCCTTAGGGTTTTCTTGACAAAACTTTGAGTTATCAACTCTCCATGTTTTGGTCCTTCTCCAATACACCTTGATCTCGGGTATTGACAACTTTCATAGTCTGCCAAGTTCCATAAGGGTAGCCTTCCTAGGTCATATAAATCTGGGAATTCTTCAGAGCCTTCAAATTCTACTTGTCTTCGGCCTTCAACCGTTGTAGTTTCCATTATTCAGATGCATGGAAAATACTCTTCATTCCGAAGTGGTCTTAGTTGTCCGATATCTTGTACTTCTTGGAGTGGTCTCATCAGTCGAATCTTCGTGTGGTCAAAAGGGGAAAGGGGTATAGTCTCACTAAAAGGGAATATTTGAATAAGCTCAGAAGAGAAGAGAGGTAAAAGATCTTTTTGAAAGGGAAAGTTGTAGAGAAAAATCTTTGCTATGGGCTTGCCAGTTTCTAGGGTCATGTCCTACAGTCAACATGTGCTCTGATACCATCTTGTAGCGACCCGACCCGAATGGGTCAAATCTCTGTGCTTAAGTGTCATCCCTGGATAGGTATGCTGACACACACAGTACTCGAGGATTTATAGCAGAGGTAAATCACATGTAAAAGTAACGTAAATACTATTACCTCAAATCCAAAATAGCGGAAGTAACAAGGTTGTGGATTCCCATCAACACCAACGGCAAAGTTGAGTGTAGAAATCGTAACCCTAACGTATCACTTACTCATTGTAAGATAATCCTACAACATGAGACGTTGCAGCCACAGAGGGTCAGTACATTGAATGTACTGGCAAATTCACACCATAGAGAATGATGAATAAAGACTATCACTACATGCATATTTGGCTGGTGGAAAAGCTCTATGGTTATAAGGTTTTTGCGTAAAGCCAATTTTTCCCTACTACAAAGGAATAAATTTTATTTAACTATCATGGTGGTTGTTAAACATTGAGAATGGTTGACAGCATTCTCAATCCCAATTAAGTAACATCATTAAAACCCAACAATATTCATCTAAAGTAACGTGATGAGATCAACAGGATAATCCAAGAACTAGATACTCAAGATGTCCATAACCGGGGACACGGCTAATCATGATTAGTTTATACACTCTGCAGAGGTTTGCGCACTTTTCCCCACAAGACTCGATCTCCTCCGTTGGATTTCTCGCACTACATGGTGTTTGAGAAACGGATGACCGAGACATAGTCTTTCAGAAGTGTTTGCACCTTACGATGGGTAGACCGTACCACCTACAACCCCTACATCTGCTAGTCTACCACTGTAAGAGTTCACACGACTTAATCAACTATGCTAGAGCCCATAATAGCTTGTGGCTGCACACGGAAGTTTCTAGTATGAAAAATCTCATGATCCCTTTGAGCCTGGGTGGCGGTCCATAAAAAACAGGCAATCCTGGTCTACCCCGGTGCCTAGACAGGCAATCCGAGAATAACTAGGTGCCTCAATCCACCCAGATGTGTGTTTAAGTTGCCACCTTAAGTAAACCATTAATTAACAATCTCACATCTGTCATGAATACTCTCAAAACCCAATCCACGTCTACGAGCATAGCATGGCACTATAAGCATAACATAAAAGTAACTCCCAAGGTTTGAATGTAACAGGGTAATAGGTTCTACCTCATCAACTACTTCCCAATACCCACATGTTATCAATCCTACTCATGCAATGTTTGAGGGTTGAAACTAATGCATAAAAACTGGGTATGAGAATGGTATGATCAAAGTGTGAACTCGCCTGCAATGTTGATGAAGATGATTCGCACTCAAAACTCTTGATAGATCTACTCGTCACACTCCGGTCAATCTATCGTAAGCAAGCAATAGTAATCACACATAAGCAATCACTCAAAAGATCAGAAAGATCGAAGAAGACGATTCGGAAAACATCAAAACTAAGCAAATAGCTCTTGCAACATAAAACTATTTCTAACAGTACCAAAATTATGTGAATTTGGCCTTATCAGAAGGTTTAGGTCAAGAGCTTCGATTTGCAAAAAGAATCAACTCAAACGGAGCTACGAAACTCAAGTTATGATCAAACGAAGTTTGAATTCAAATCTGCTCTAATTCAAATTTTTAACTTTTCAGAAACATGTTTGAGTTGGATTACTGTATAGAGGAGATCATAACGAAGACGTGGGTGTTGGTTTCGTTGGATTTGGATCAACGAGTAAAAAGTAATGATCGTTTGAAGTTCAAGGACTAAACTGTAAATAAAATCATCACAGATAAGTCCCTGGCCAGAATTAAAACAGAAAAAGAAAAAGACTAAACTACGAGCATTCGTTACCGAACGCTAATGGACGAATTCGTTTGCTGCGAAGGGATAAACAGCGAACGTTCACCGAATGGCCTAACTAAAAAAAGAAAACCGATCTAACCAAAAAAATCGGTTCGCGCTTTTGGGGTTTTACCGGTCGGGCGGCTGGTCGGTTTTACAAAAAAACCAGCGCTGGCGGCGGTTGGCAGATCGGTGGCAGCGGCGTGCATCCGGCGAGTCGGCGAGCTCCGGCGAGCTCCGGGGTCTACGGCGGGGTGCGGCATTGGGCGGCAGCAGCGGCTCCGGCGGGCGAGTGCGGCGGCAGGCGGCGGCGATTTGCGAGAGGGGCGGCGCGGCGCGGCAGAGAGAAAGGCAGGGCCCGGGGCGGCGGCTTTATGAGGAGGGCGAAGAGGTGGCGTGGAGGAGGGGCAAGGAGAGGCGGCGGGGAGTCCGGGCGGAGCACGCACGTCGAGGCGGCGGCGCAGTCGTGCGAGATCCAGCCTCTAGCGCGAGGTCGGGGAAGGCTCGGCTGGGCTGGGCTTGGCCTGGTTGGCTGGGCTGGCCCAGTCGGCGGAAAAAAAATTCCTTTTTTTAAAAAAAATCAGACAAATAAAAGAAATAAAAAATATATTATAGAGGCATATAATATATCAAAATTTTTAGAAAAAGATTTTCTACGATATGAACATTTTTCTAGCATTAAATAAAATTCACACAAATTCAGATAAAACAAAGAGTGTTACTGGTCTATTAAAATCCAACAACAATCATTTTAAAAATACCAAAATGATTTCAAATTAATTTTTCTCCAATTTTCTAATGTTGGGAATCATGTTACCCTATTTTCCATATATTTTATTTTTGGAGAAAAATAATTTGAATAAAACTCAACCAATTCCAAAATGAAAATAATTTCAAAAGGACTTTGAATTTGATCCTTGAAACTCCCAACTCATATTTCATAATTTGAAGAGGTCATTTTATCTCTTCTCGTGAAAATCATTGAGTTGCTTAAAGTTTCTGAATTGAAATATTTCCAAATGAAATCCAATTATTTTTAAATACCCTTTCATTTAATTTAAATGGAAGAAGTCATATCATCTTTGCTCAAGGGTTTTGTATTTGAAAAGAATTTGAATTCATGGAGATCAGAAAGCAAATATGAAAGTTTGGGAAAGTCCTTTTATTCCCTCTCATTTAACTTTCAAAAAGTTTCGAATTTACTCACTTTCAGACAATCAATCAAACAATCAGTCAAATCTATCTATTGATTATAACATTCCAAAATTTAGAATTTTGGGATGTTACAGTGGGTTAGGTTTGTTTCCATGGGTTTGCATCAAGAGAAAGATCTCATACAACCCATGGAGGATGACATCAAGTGGTGATCGTCATCAAGATTGCAGTGTGCAAGTTCAAGTGGAGTGATGACCCACAAGTATAGGGGGTCTATCATAGTCCTTTTGATAAGTAAGAGTGTTGAAACCAACGAGGAGCAGAAGGAAATGACCAGTGGTTATCAGCAAGGTATTCTCTGCAAGCACTGAAATTATCGGTAACAGATAGTTTTGTGATAAGACAAATCGTAACGGGTAACAAGTAATAGAAGTAAACAAGGTGAAGCAAGGTGGCCCAATCCTTTTTCTAGCAAAGAACAAGCCTGGACAAACTCTTCTATACAGCAAAGCGCTCCCGAGGACACATGGGAATAGTTGTCAAGTTAGTTTTCATCATGCTCATATGATTCGCGTTCGTTACTTTGATAATTCGATATGTGGGTGGACCGGTGCTTGGGTGTTGTCCTTCCTTGGACAAGCCTCCCACTTATGATTGACCCCTCTCGCAAGCATCCACAACTACGAAAGAAGAATTAAGGTAAACCTAACCATAGCATGAAACATATTGATTCAAATTAGCCCCTTACAAAGCAACGCATAAACTAGGGTTTAAGCTTCTGTCACTCTAGCAACCCACCATCTACTTATTACTTCCCAATGCCTTCCCCTAGGCCCAAATAATGGTGAAGTGTTATGTAGTCGACGTTCACATAACACCACTAGAGGAAAGACCACCAAAAGCTATGGAAATCAAAGCAAATGGAGACCAAAGCTCTGATACCACTTGTAGGATCGAAAGTATGTCTAGAGGGGGGTGATTAGACTACTTGACCAATTAAAAATCTATCATTTTCCCAATTTTAGTCTTTGGCAGATTTTAGCTATCTTAGCACAAGTCAAGCAATCTTAACACAATTCAAGCAAGCATGCAAAGAGTTTATGAGCAGCGGAAAGTAAAGCATGCAACTTGCAAGAATGTAAAGGGAAGGATTTGGAGAATTCAAATGCAATTGGGGACATGGATGTTTTTGTCGTGGTTCCGATAGGTGGTGCTAACGTACATCCACGTTGATGGAGACTTCAACCCACGAAGGGTAACGGTTGCGCGAGTCCACGGAGGGCTCCACCCACGAAGGGTCCATGAAGAAGCAACCTTGTCTATCCCATCATGGCCATCACCCACGAAGGACTTGCCTCACTAGCGGTAGATCTTCATGAAGTAGGCGATCTCCTTGCCCTTACAAACTCCTTGGTTCAACTCCACAATCTTGTCGGAGGCTCCCAAGTGACACCTAGCCAATCTAGGAGACACCACTCTCCAAGAAGTAACAAATGGTGTGTTGATGATGAACTCCTTGCTCTTGTGCTTCAAATGATAGTCTCCCCAACACTCAACTCTCTCTCACAGGATATGGATTTGGTGGAAAGAAGATTTGAGTGGAAAGCAACTTGGGGAAGGCTAGAGATCGAGATTCATATGGTGGGAATGGAATATCTTGGCCTCAACACATGAGTAGGTGGTTCTCTCTCAGAAAATGTGTATTAGAAGTGTAGGTATGTTCTGATGGCTCTCTCCACGAATGAAGAGTGGGTGGAGGGGTATATATAGCCTCCACACAAAAACTAACCGTTACACACAATTTACCAATCTCGGTGAGACCGATCGCTCATCTCGGTAGGACCGAAACGTTACGAAGGGAAACAGAGAGATTACAACCCCATCTCGGTGGGACCGAGATCCCTATCGGCGAGACCAATTTGCCTAGGGTTTGTGGTAGTGGCTATGACATCGGAACTCGGTGGCACCGGATAGAAAGAATCGATGGGGCCGAGTTTGACTTTTGTTTTAGGTCATATGTGGATGTGGGAAGGTAGTTGAGGGTTTTGGAGCATATCACTAAGCACTATGACGCAAGAACCTCATCAAGCAACACCTCATCCCTCCTTGATAGTGTTGGCTTTTCCTATAGACTCAATGTGATCTTGAATCACTAAAATATAAAATGTAGAGTCTTGAGCTTTGAGCTTGAGCCAATCTTTTTGTCCTTAGTACTTTGAGGGGTCCACTTTCCTCATCCATGCCATGCCATTCATTGAGCTTTTCCTGAAATATTAATCTTGGAATAATGTTAGCTCAATGAGCTATATGTTGTTAGGAATTACCAAAACCACCCAAGGATAGTTGCACTTTCAATCTCCCCCTTTTTGGTAATTGATGACAACATATAGATCAAAGCTTCGACGAATGATAATAAGAGTGAAAAATATTGTCGCTTTGAGATGTGAAAAGCAAGAGCTCCCCCTAAATTTGTGCATAGTTTATGATTTGCTTTCGACTGCAAATGCACAGAGAGTTAGGCTCATGGGTTACTCTTCCATGTCACATACATCTTGGTGGAGCGCTCAAAATGACAATAATTAAATACATGCACTCATCACCAAGCAAAGTGAATGATCATATAGGGATAAAATGATAATGTCATCCAACAAGCATTAATGTAGCATATGATCAAACACACATGATCATCCAAGTATCACACAGACAGAAAGTATCTCAATCAAGCAAATAAAGTTCAACCACCAAAGCAAGAGAGAATAAAAAAAGCAACGCTCTCTCTCGAAGCCTATGATCTATAAATTTTTCTCCCCCTTTGGCCACAAGTTACCAAAAAGTTCATAGAAAATGCATAGCACTAAATCATCTCTCAGGCTTGGTCTTT
The DNA here is from genome assembly GCF_018294505.1 of Triticum aestivum. Classification (NCBI taxonomy): domain Eukaryota; kingdom Viridiplantae; phylum Streptophyta; class Magnoliopsida; order Poales; family Poaceae; genus Triticum; species Triticum aestivum. Next base: position 420,966,108 of record NC_057809.1, read on the forward strand.
AGGTGGTGGTGTCCAGAGAACTCCAAGAACGAAGGCTTCAGTCGATGTAGATGGAGTTGTTGGAGTAGGTGCTGGAGCTGGTGGCATTGAAGTTGTAGCTGGTGCAGATGAAGTGGCTCTGGTGTCTGTTAGTGGCACTGCAGTTGACCTCTAAGCTCTAGGCACTCCGGCAAATGCCTCAGTGGTTGTCTTGCCCTTCCTCTCCTGCATATCATCCTGAAGTTTCTCCACAACAGACTGGGTCTCAGTTACCTTCACATCCATGTCATAGAACTTCTACTCCATGATCCTTTCCCAGCTCTCCTGGTTTTGAGTCAGGGTGGCCAGCCCTTTCTCAATCCTTAGAGTGGATGCAATCAAGTAGCCAAGCTGATCTTGCTTGCTCTTCAGGAGATACTGAGATGCCTCTTCCATGCTTGGCATCTTTGCAGCTTTCTCAGCCTTTGCCTTCTCCCTCTTTGCTTGAGCTTGCACAGAAGATGGTTCGTCCTCATTCATGACCACTTGGTTGTCCTCAAATCTGGATAGATAGGCATCTGCTCCTTGTCCAACAAGTATGTGCCAGTGCCCATCTTGGAGTTAATCAACTCCTGGATCTGTGGGGCATACCCACAGCTTCTCTTTTGGTCAGTAGTTGTCCTCTTGATAGTTTCAACTATAAGACTCATGAACTTGAACTTTTGTGGCACATCAAATATATGTAGCAGATTGATGGAGTGGCCTCTGATCATTCTGTGATCACCAGACTTGGGCAGAAGAGTGTGCCTTAGGATCCAATTGATAGTAGGCAGTCCTGACAGCAGGTGTTTCACTTATCCAAATTGGTGAGTCTCAAGATCTGCATCAGGAATCTCCTTGTACATGGTAGCCATGGAGTTGTGATCCTTCTTCTTCTTGGCATAGACATCCAAGTCATCTTCATTCTCCTCGGGAGCATTGATCAATTGAGCCCATTCTGCTACTGTTGACTGGTATCTAGTGCCTTCAGACATCCAGACTATCTTGCCATCTGGGTAGAAGTGAGTTGTGGAGTAGAACTGCATGATAAGCTCATCATTCCACTTTGTGAGCTTCTGAGCCACAAACTCATCAACTCCACAAGCCTTGAAACTGTCATATACTCCTGGATAGTGTTCTTCATTCTCCTTGATGTACTCCCGGTTGACCCATCTCATGTCACATACTATTAGTTTCTTGTCAAGCAACACTCTCTCATAGAAATCCTGATGTTCTTTGGTATGGAACATGTAGTCCACAGCAGTTCTCCTCCTGGTGGCATATGGATCTGACTCTCTCCATAGCCTCAATCCTGAGTCCTTCCTGATCTTCATGTTTTCTGCTACAGGATGAGCATCATTATGATCTGGAATTTTTGGCTTTAACTTCCTCAAAACATGTGTCTCATCATCTTCTTCTTCAGCAACAGTTTCAGGCACTGGGGCCTTGTTTTTCTCAGCAGCTAGAATGTTCCCGGTACTCCTCTTTGGTGCAGTTTTGGGTTTTGGAGCAGCTGGCTTGGGAGCTTCTTTGGGCTTAGATGAAGCAGCCCCTGATCTTATGGCATCTCCCATAAGTTTATGTGCCTTAGGTGCTGGTGCAGCATCTTCTTCCTCTTCCTCTTCAGAGTCTCTCATCATAGATGGCTTTCCAATTACTCTGGCCATGGTCTTCTTGACCCTTTCTTTCCTCTTCTTGCCATATCCAGCTTCCTTGGGTTCAAGAGTGAGCTCCATTTTCTCACCTGTGGCAACTTTCCTAGGTTTAGACATTGGCTGTCTTCCTGCTGGCCTCTTGGTCTTCAGACCTGGCTTAGTTGCAGCAGCAGTGCTATATTCCTTTTTAAGCACTTTCTTCTTGGAAGTGGCCTCATCCTCAACTGCCACATAGTCTTCATTCTCAGATTCAGAAGTTTTCTTCTTTCTGGCCCTGGTGGCAGCTTTTGGCAAGTTGCTGGGTGTGCTCCTGCTTCCATCATCTGAGCTGCTAGAGGGACTAGTGCCCTCACTCATGTGAACCTGCTCCTTAGACTTGTTCTGACTGTCACTTTGATCAGACATGATGCAAACACTGACGGCTGACCCTGTGAATAGATTATAGATGAGGTAGAGTGGATGAGCATCACAAAATACATAGGTTTTTGCAAAAGAATGAATCAAAAACTTAGTTTTAGTTTTCCTCAGAAAGCATTTTGGATCAACCGATTTGTAAACTCGGTGATACCGAAGCAGCTATTGGAACCTAAACTAGTGAACTCGGTCAGACCGAGTCACAGTTCGGTGGCACCGAGACTGCTAGGGTTTCACAAAGTCCTGAACTCGGTCACACAAATTTGCAATTCTCGGTCAGACCGAGAATCACATGTGCAATGGATTGAGCCGAATCGGTTGTACCGACTTCCACAACTCGGTTGGTCTGAGATGGTTTCGGCGGAAAGCTAACCCTAAATTTTCAAATATCTCTAATCTACGGAGTGTTTTTGACTAGATAAGATAGTTTCAATCGTGGCAAGATTCATGGCGAACACAATGTGCTAGGAATCAGATAAGGATAGCACAGTGATCAAGTTCATACCCTAGTTCGGCGATGAACTCGCTACGGCGGCAATGGCAGGGATGATTCCCATTGACGGCGGCGGAGACCAGCGCCAGGAGGCAACTGGCGACGAGGAGGACGATCCAGAGACCCTGGAGGCAGAGCGGGCTAAGCGCGGGCGAAAGAGTTCGGAGAAAATTTCCAAAATTTTGCCCGTGGGTATATATAGCCCGACCCTGTCGGTGTGACCGAGTGGAACAACTCGGTGGCACCGAGATGCATAACTGCAAGCAGTTACTGCAACTCGGTGTGACCAAAAAGTTCAAATCGGTTGCACCGAGATTGAAAACCTAGATCGACTTAGTTATCTCGGTATGACCGAAATGGGTGAGTCGGTTAGACCGAAACGAACAAAGAAGTTTTGGAAGTTTAAGTCTATGACGAATCGGGGACTCCGAGTGATCCTCACACAGAGTGGTTCGAATCTGACTTGATTAAATTTTGTGATGTAGCATGAATAGAGTTTGAGACGAGAAAAGCATAGATAGCTACAGATGGTTCTTAGGCATTCTTGTCCATCCACTTGGCAAGAGAAAAAGAAACCAATCAATCAAAACAAGTGGATGTCCTTGAATGAGTAAAATATGCAACCAACATGCTCACACAATAAAATGGCAATTGAAATATGTGGCAAAGCATGCACAACCAATTCTAGCATCTATCAAGCAATTTGGCGATGAGTAGGTCATCTATATATGAGTATATTGACTTAGGAGTCAAATGAGAACATTTGATCATAGGTCATACTCATCGTTTAAGCACAAATGGGGTTACCACTTTTACATAAAGCGTTGTTGTTTTCACACCATAGAGTTGCTTTTAGCTCAATTCTTAGAGTAAAGCTCCCCCTAGATGTGATATCCCCCCTAAGAGGGATGAACTAACCTTGGGTTTTGTCGATGATGACTTCATGTAGATGTTGAAGATGTGGATGCTCAATGTTGATGTAGATCATTTGGAGCTATCCTTTGGAGTGAGTTGCACTTTCAATACCTACACGGGTTAGTCCCACAAGGAACAAACAAGGATATCCATAGACATAGAGTGATGCACACACAAGATGATGTCTATGAAAGCTTTAGGTTACCTTGTCCCTTGTCTTACCAACAAGAGGGTTTGTGACTCCTTGAACTAGTGCAAGATGTGGAAGTTGATTGCACTTGTTCTTGCCAAAATGATAAGAGTGAAGTATGTTGGCGGAGTCACCCTCAAGAACTCTCTAGTTCTTCTTCTTCGGGATCCACACCATCTTGATGGGAATCCTCGGAGTTGTAGTTGTACTTGATGAAGTGGAACTTGATGTAGTCTTGGGAACCCACTTGACCAAGGCCTTAGGAGCTTCTTCAAATGCACCAATTTCCTCTTGAAGTTTGTCCTTGCCTTTTTGCTTGTGGTCTTGTGGTGGAAGATCATCTTGAGCTTGTGTCCCTTTGAATGAAGTAGGATCGTACTTTGCTTGTTGAGGAACAAACTTCGTCTTGGGGTATTGATCTTCTTCCCACTCAACTCCATTGGCATTGAACTTTCGTTCAAAACCAACACCTTGGTTCTTCCGATGCCTTCCTTGCTTGCGTACAATTTCCTCGAATTGCTTACTCTTGGCAAGGCTCTTGTAAACACCTTTCTCTATAATTCCCTTCAACAAGCTATTTTCTTGCTCAAGTGTAACTTGGCTAAGAGAATCATTAGTGGAATCAAGATAACTACTAGAAGCAACATCATTGGATTCAGCATGATTATTGTTACTACTAGAGGAAGAATCTTTCTTGTTCTTGTTACTAGACTTGACTTGAGGCATGTAAGTGGATAAGAGTAAACGCTTGGCAATGTAAGAAGAACTTTTCTTGCGAAGATCATCATTGATTGCCTTTAAGAACTCATGCTCTTGCTCAAGGTTGAGCTTTTCAAAACGTAATTTCTAATGAGTCCTTAAAAGTTCTCGATGATCTCCTAAGATAGTTTCATGAGCTAACTTAAGAGTGTTTAGTTCTTTAGTTAGAGACTCAATCTTCTCCTTATCATTGTCATTCGTTTCATCTTGATTAGCATGATTAATTGACGTTTCATCATAGTATTCATCACTAGAGTTGTCAACAAGTAAATCATCATCACCTAACAAGTCATCTTCATCACTATTGAAATCAACATACTCGGGGTGTGATACCTTTGGACCTTTGGCCATGAAGCATCTTCCAATTCCTTCATTTGGTGAATCAAATATGTCGTAGGAGTTGGTTGACACAAGTGCTAGACCAGCAACACCTTCATCTTGAGTATATTCGGAGTTGGAGTGATAGCTTCTCTCGGAGTGATTGTCGAAGTCGGAGCCGGATACCCATTCACCAACATGAGCTTGATGTCTTTGTTTTGTGTAGCTCCTTGATGACTTGTCATTTCTTTCCGAATCCTTGCTTCTCCATGAGGGTCTTCGTTCATAACGATCATCTCTACTCCTTCTTTCTCTAGGTGGTGATTCTTCTCTTCTACTTCTTATTTTTGGAGAGTCTTCTCTTCTTTTGTGGGGTGTCGTACACTCATTGGAATAGTGTCCAGGTCTTCCACAATTATAACAGTTTCGCTCTCGACTAGAAGATCTTTTGTCATTGTTGGACCTTGACTTGGAGCTTCTCTCTTTGCTTCTACTCTTGTAGAATTTGTTGAAGTTCTTCACCATTAAGCTCATTTCTTCATTGAAGGTTTGTTTCTCACTTGATGATGTGGGGGCTTCACATGAGGCTTTGTAAGCACCACTTGATTTGTTGTGAAGTTCCTCCTTATCCTTGAGTGACATCTCATGAGCAACAATTCTTCCAATGACTTCTGTTGGCTTGAGATCTTTGTAATTGGGCATCATTTAAATCAATGTGCACACGGTATCATATTTTCCATCCAAGGCTCTTAGGATCTTCTTGAGATGAATATGTCGGTCATCTCTTCACTTCCTAAGCCGGCAATCTCATTCGTGATAAGAGCAAGCCTAGAGTACATTTTAGCGACACCTTCACCATCCTTCATTTTGAACTTGTCAAGTTGACTTTGAAGCACAACTAACTTGGATTCCTTGACGGAGTCGGTACCTTCATGCATGTCAATCAAAGTGTCCCAAATTTCCTTTGCATTCTGAAGACGGCTAATTTTGTTGAATTCTTCGGGGCACAATCCGTTGAAGAGGATATCACAAGCTTGAGCATTGTATTGCAGCATTTTCAACTCTTCCGCAGTGGCTTCACGATTCGGTTCTCTCTCATCAAAGAATTCACCTTGCAAGCCAATACACACAATAGCCCAAACGGCGGGGTTATGTCCAAGAATATGCATTTTCATCTTATGCTTCCAACTAGCAAAATTAGTACCATCAAAGTAAGGACCTCTACGGTGATAATTTCCCTCGCTAGACGCCATACTCTCCTAGGTTGTGAAACCAAGGCTATGACCACCAAAAGCTATGGAAATCAAAGCAAATGGAGACCAAAGCTATGATACCACTTGTAGGATCGAAAGTATGTCTAGAGGGGGGTGATTAGACTACTTGACCAATTAAAAATCTATCCTTTTCCCAATTTTAGTCTTTGGCAGATTTTAGCTATCTTAGCACAAGTCAAGAAATCTTAACACAATTCAAGCAAGCACGCAAAGAGTCTATGAGCAGCGGAAAGTAAAGCATGCAACTTGCAAGAATGTAAAGGGAAGGATTTGGAGAATTCAAACGCAATTGGAGACACGGATGTTTTTGTCGTGGTTCCAATAGGTGGTGCTATCGTACATCCACGTTGATGGAGACTTCAACCCACGAAGGGTAACGGTTGCGCGAGTCCACGGAGGGCTCCACCCATGAAGGGTCCACGAAGAAGCAACCTTGTCTATACCATCATGGTCATCGCCCACGAAGGACTTGCCTCACTAGCGGTAGATCTTCATGAAGTAGGCGATCTCCTTGCCCTTACAAACTCCTTGGTTCAACTCCACAATCTTGTCGGAGGCTCCCAAGTGACACCTAGCCAATCTAGGAGACACCACTCTCCAAGAAGTAACAAATGGTGTGTTGATGATGAACTCCTTGCTCTTGTGCTTCAAATGATAGTCTCCCCAACACTCAACTCTGTCTCACAGGATATAGATTTGGTGGAAAGAAGATTTGAGTGGAAAGCAACTTGGGGAAGGCTAGAGATCAAGATTCATATGGTGGGAATGGAATATCTTGGCCTCAACACATGAGTAGGTGGTTCTCTCTTAGAAAATGTGTATTGGAAGTGTAGGTATGTTCTGATGGCTCTCTCCACGAATGAAGAGTGGGTGGAGGGGTATATATAGCCTCCACACAAAAACTAACCGTTACACACAATTTACCAATCTCGGTGAGACCGATCGCTCATCTCGGTAGGACCAAAACGTTACGAAGGGAAACAGAGAGATTACAACCCCATCTCGGTGGGATCGAGATCCCTATAGGTGAGACCGGTTTGCCTAGGGTTTGTGGCAGTGGCTATGACATCTGAACTCGGTGGCGCCGGATAGAAAGAATCGGTGGGGCCGAGTTTGACTTTTGGTTTAGGTCATATGTGGATGTTGGAAGGTAGTTGAGGGTTTTGGAGCATATCACTAAGCACTATGACGCAAGAACCTCATCAAGCAACACCTCATCCCTCCTTGATAGTGTTGGCTTTTCCTATAGACTCAATGTGATCTTGGATCACTAAAATATAAAATGTAGAGTCTTGAGCTTTGAGCTTGAGCCAATCTTTTTGTCCTTAGTATTTTGAGTGGTCCACTTTCCTCATCCATGCCATGCCATTCATTGAGCTTTTCCTGAAATATTAATCTTGGAATAATGTTAGCTCAATGAGCTATATGTTGTTAGGAATTACCAAAACCACCCAGGGATAGTTGCACTTTTAACTTGGTGCAAAGAATTTGGCTAGCATGAGAGGGAAAGACAAGCTCAACATGTTGGATGATCCATGACTATATAACTTCTATTCAGATATAAGAAAACATAACCCATTATGTTGTGTTCCTTGTCCAACATCAACTTTTTAGCATGTCATATTTTGATGAGTGCTCACAATTACAGAAGATGTCCAAGATAGTATATTTATATGTGAAACCTCTCTTTCTTTATTACTTCCTATTAATTGCAATAATGACCAAAACTACGTTTGTCAACTCTCAACAAATTTTATTCATCATACTCTTTATATGTGAAGTCATTACTCTCCATAAGATCAATATATGATCTTTTTATTTCTTTCTTGTATTTAATTCCCTCAAGATAATAGCAAGAAAAGAAAAGCCCTCAACTCAAAACTACTCTTTATTATATATCTCACGGACTTGATTACATAGAGGGAACATAAAGCAAAACTCAAGGCTAGATCATACTAAAAACTTTATTCCACTAGATCAATATATAACCAAAAGGGTCGAACTAAGAAAAATGATAAATATAAAGGTGTGATGGTGATACAATACCGGGGCACCTCCCCCAAGCTTGGCAGTTGCCAAGGGGAGTGCTCATACCCATGTATTTATGTCTCTTTCTTCGGAGGTGGTGATGATGGGGTTGTTGATGAAGCAGTGCCCAACATCGAGCATAAGAGATGCTCCAGCTTGCGAATAATGCCCTTGAGTGCGATGATATGCTCTTGCAACAGATTATTTTCACGAGTAAGACACTTGTTTTGCACACGAACTATTTCAATGATCTTGAAAGCTTCAATTTCAGCAGGGGTAAGATGATTGTAGTAAGGTTGAAGGATGTCTTCTTCTGCTGCTGTCGGAACTTGATCCTCCGCGTCCTTCTTGATCTTGTCACCTTCGTTGATCTCCCCAAGTCCTTCTCTCTTCATCTCTATATTCATTAGCCAAGCATCATCACCCACGTTGTTGGAGGAGGGGAACGACATGATGCCTGGCCTGGAAAACTCCGGCAGAAAACTGCTTGAAACAAGAACAAAGGATTTTGTCGTGGTACGGTGATCAAAACCTTCGGGAGATTATATAATGAATTTTTACCGACCAAAAGGAGTATTGTACAAGAAACCGGAGTCCGAAGGGCACATGAGGTGGCCACAAGGTCGGGGGTGCGCCCTCCACCCTTGTGGATGCCTCGTGCCTCTTTCGGACTACTTTTAATTTTTCTAATTTTTCTAATATTCCAAAACAGAGAAAAATTATCATTGGAAAAGTTTTGGAGTCGGTTTACTTACCGTACCACATACCTATTCCTTTTCAGAGTCTGAAATGTTCTGGATAGTGTCCCTTATGTACTCCTCCGGTGTTACGGTATTAATTATATTGGTCTCAACATTTAAGGGAGTACCTGAGATATAATGTTCGATTCTTTCACCGTTTACCACCTTCGGATTTGTGCCTTCGGCGTTGTTGATTTTTATGGCACCGGAACGATAGACCTCCTCGATGATGTAAGGACCTTCCCATTTAGAGAGAAGCTTTCCTACAAAAAAAAACTTAAACGGGAGTTGTATAGCAAAACATGATCACCTACATTAAACTCACGCTTTTGTATCCGTTTGCCATGCCATCTTTTAACTTTTTCTTTAAACAACTTGGCATTCTCATAGGCTTGGGTTCTCCAGTCATCAAGTGAGTTAATGTCAAATAACCTCTTCTCACTGGCAAGTTTGAAATCATAGTTGAGCTCTTTAATAGCCCAATATGCCTTATGCTATAGTTCAAGAGGTAAGTGAAATGCTTTTCCATAAACCATTTTATATGGAGACATACCCATAGGATTCTTATAAGCAATTCTATAAGCCCATAATGCATCATCAAGTTTCTTAGACCAATTCTTTCTTGATCTATTAACAATCTTTTGCAAAAATTAATTAATCTCTCTATTTCTCAATTCTACTTGACCACTAAACTGAGGATGATATGGAGATGCAATTCTATGGTTAACATCATATTTAGCAAGCATTTTATGGAAAGCACCATGAATAAAGTGTGAACCACCATCAGTCATTAAATATCTAGGGACTCCAAACCTCGAAAAAAATAACTTCTTTAAGCATTTTAATAGAAGTGTTATGATCAACACTACTAGTTGGAATAGCTTCGACCCACTTAGTATCGTAATCAACAACAACTAAAATATGTGTATACCCATTAGAGGAAGGAAAAGGTACCATATAATCAAAGCCCCGGACATCAAATGGTTCGATAACGAGTGAACAATTCATAGGCATTTCCTAACGTCTACTAATATTAGCAACTCTTTTACATTCATCACATGACAAGACAAACTTACGAGCATCCTTGAAGAGAGTAGGCCAATAAAAACCGGATTGCAATACCTTGTGTGCAGTTCTATCTCCAGTGTGGCGTCCTCCGTAAAACTCGGAGTGGCACTTGCGTAGGATTTGTTCCTATTCATGTTCAGGTACACAACGTATAATAACACCATCTACTCCTTCTTTATAAAGGTGTGGGTCATCCCAAAAGTAATGTCTTAAGTCAAAGAAAAACTTTTGGGTGGTATAAATTTAGCAACAATGTAATTAGCATAATAAGCATACCATGGAGTATTATGAGAAGCATTGATGACATTTAATTGCTCATCCGAAAAACTATCCTCAATAGGCAGTGGGTCATCAAGAACATTTTCTAATCTAGACAAGTTGTCTGTAACGGGGTTCTCAACTCCCTTTTCTATCAATAATATGCAAATAAAATCCTTGCAACAAGAGAACCCATCTAATAAGTCTAGGTTTAGCATCTTTCTTTTTCATAAGATATTTAATAGCAGCATGATCACTGTGAACAGTTACTTTGGAATCAACAATATAAGGTCTAAACTTATCACAAGCAAAAACAACTGCTAAAAATTCCTTTTCAGTAGTATCACAATTTCTCTGGGCATTGTCTAGAATTTTACTAGCATAATGAATAGCATTCAATTTCTTATCAGCTCTTTATCCTAGAACAACACCGATAGCATAATCACTAGCATCACACATAATTTCAAAGGGTAAATTCCAATCGGGTGGTTGGACAATAGGTGCAAAAATCAAGGCTTTCTTAAGTATTTCAAATGCTTCTACACAATCATCATAAAAAACAAAAGGAACATCTTTTGTAAGAGATTGGTGAGAGGCCTGGAAATTTTAGAGAAGTCTTTAATAAACCTCCTATAGAAACCAACATGACCAAGGAAACTTCTTATATCTTTGATATCTTTAGGACACGTCATATTTTCAATAGCATCTACTTTAGCTTTATCAACTTCAATACCTATTTTAGAAATTTTATGCCCCAAGACAATACCTTCATTAACCATAAAGTGGCACTTCTCCCAATTCAAGACAAGATTAGTTTCTTCACACCTCTGCAACACTCGATCAAGATTGCTTAAGCAATCATCAAAAGAAGTTCCGTAAACGGATAAATCATCCATGAAAACCTCAATAATCTTTTCACAAAAGTCAGAGAATATAGCCATCATACATCTTTGAAATGTAGCAGGTGCATTGCATAAACCAAAAGGCATGTGTCTATAAGCAAAGGTACCGAAAGGGCAAGTAAAAGTGGTTTTCTCTTGATCATCTTTTGACACAGGTATTTGAGAGAAACCAGAATAACCATCTGGAAAGAAAAAATGAGTATGTTTGGATAGTCTTTCAAGCATTTGATCGATAAAAGGTAGAGGGTAATGATCTTTTCTAGTAACTTTATTCAATTTGCGAACATCAATTACCATTCTATAACCTATAACTATTCTTTGTGGAATCAATTCATTCCTATCATTAGGAACAACGGTAATACCTCCCTTCTTAGGACACAATGAACAGGACTTACCCATTGACTATCAGCAATAGGATAAATTATACCTGCCTCCAGAAGCTTTAGTATTTCATTTCTTACCACTTCTTTCATCTTAGGATTTAACCATCGTTGATGATCAACAACTGGTTTAGCGTCTTTCTCCAATTTTATTTTGTGCTGACATAGAGTGGGACTAATGCCCTTAAGATCATCAAGATTATATCCAATAGTGGCATGATGCTTCTTCAGAGTTTTCAATAATTTCTTTTCTTCATTCTCTGAAAGGTTAGCACTAAAAATAATAGGATATATCTTCTTTTCATCAAGATAAGCATATTTCAGAGTAGCAGGTAATTGTTTAAGCTCAAACACGGGATCACCCTTGGGTGGAGGAGGATCCCCAAGGATTTCAACATACAAATTGTGTTTCAAAATAGGCTCTTGATTAAAGAATACTTCATCTATTTCCCTTCTTTCATTCATAAACATATCATTTTCATGGTCTAGCAAATATTGTTCAAAAGGATCATTAGGAGGCACGGCAATAGAAGCAAGACCAACAATTTCATCTTTACTAGGCAATTCTTTATCATGGGGTTGTCTATGAAATTTAGAGAAATTAAAATCATGAGAAATATCACCCAAACCAATAGTAACAATATCTTTCTCGCAGTCTATTTTAGCATTAACAATATTCAAGAAAGGTCTACCAAATATAATGGGACAAAAATTATCTTGTGGGGAAGCGAGAACAAGAAAATCAGTAGGATATTTTATCTTCCCGCACAAGACCTCAACATCTCTAACAATCCCAATTGGTGATATAGTATCTCTATTAGCAAGCTTAATAGTAACATCAATATCTTCTATCTCAGCCGTGAAATGTCATTCATAATTTCTTTATATAAGGTGTAAGGAATTGCACTCACACTAGCACCCATATCACATAAGCCATGATAACAATGATCTCCTATTTTAACAGAAACAACAAGCATGCTGATACATCTCCAACGTATCTACAATTTTTTATTGTTCCATGTTGTTATATTATCAATCTTGGATGTTTTATAATCATTTTATAGTCATTTTTTGGTACTAACCTATTGACATAGTGCCAAGTGCCAGTTGCAGTTTTCTGCATGTTTTTTACATCGTAGGAAATCAATACCAAACGGAGTCCAAATGCAGCGAAAATTTTTGTGGGTCTTTTTTACCAGAAGACATCCAGTGGGATGGAGAAGCGTCTGGGGGCGCGCCCTGGTGGGTTGTGCCCACCTCGGGTGCCCCCTGAACCGACTCTTTTCTCTATAAATACCCCAATATTCTAGAAACCCTAGGGGAGTCGACGAAAATCAATTCTAGCCGCCACAGAGTCCAGAACCACCAGATCCAATCTAGACACCATCACGGAGGGGTTCACCACTTCCATTGGTGCCTCTCCGATGATGCGTGAGTAGTTCTTTCTAGACCTACGAGTCCGTAGTTAGTAGCTAGATGGCTTCCTCGCTCCCTTTTGATTATAAATACAATGGTCTCTTGGAGATCCATATGATGTAACTCTTTTTGTGGTGCGTTTGTTGGGATCGGATGAACTTTGAGTTTTGATCAGATCTATATTTTTATCCATGAAAGTTATTTGAGTCTTCTTTGATCTCTTATATGCATGATTGCTTATAGCCTGATATTTCTTATCCGATATTTGGGTTTTGTTTGGCCAACTTGATCTATTTATCTTGCAATGGGAAGAGGTGCTTTGTAGTGTGTTCGATCTTACGGTGCTTGATCCCAGTGACAGAAGGGAAACCAACACGTATGTATCATTGCTATTAAGGATAAAATGATGGGGTCTATTTCTACATAAATAGATCTTGTCTACATCATGTCATCATTCTTATTGCATTACTCCGTTTCTCCATGAACTTAATACACTAGATGCATGCTGGATAGCGGTCGATGTGTGAAGTAATAGTAGTAGATGCAGGCAGGAGTCTGTGTACTAATCTTGGACGTGATGCCTATATAATGATCATTTCCTGGATATCGTCATGATTATTTGAAGTTCTATCAATTGCCCAACAGTAATTTGTTCACCCACCGTTTGCTATTTTCTCGAGAGAAGCCACTAGTGAAACCTACGGCCCCCAAGTCTCTTTCTCATATTATTTGCCTTTGCAATCTATTTTCCTTTGCTTTTATTTTTAGATCTATTAAACCAAAAATACAAAAATACCTTGCTGCAATTTATTTTATTTGGCGTTCGATCTATCAATATTTACAACTCTCTCACGTACTTTGCCTATCTCTAGGCGCCGTTACCCGAAAGGGATTGACAACCCCTTTTACACGTCGAGTTGCGAGTATTTGTTATTTGTGTACATGTGTTGTTTACGTTGTGTTGCTTGGTTCTCCTACTAGTTCGATAACGTTGGTCTCATCACTAAGGGAAATACCTATCGTTGATGTGCTGCATCATCCCTTCCTCTTTGGTGAAATACTGACATAGTTCAGGTAAACATCACATGCCAAAAACAGGTCTATGTTTATCTTTAGTATCAGGTTTAACAATTCTAGCAGCTTCATCACAGAAATAAATAACATGCCCATCAATATTATCAACCAAGAGATCTTTAACCATAGCAATACTAGGTTCAACTTTAATTTGCTCAGAGGGTTCAGGTGTTCTAATATTACTTTTGTTGACCACAATTGAAGCTTTAGCATGATCATTTATTCTAACAGGGAATGGTAGCTTCTCAATATAAGCAGTAGGAACAATAGGATCAACATTATAAGTAATAGTTTCTTCTTCAACCTTAGTTGGTTCAACTACTTTCACTTCAACGGGAGGATGATATTTAAACCACTTCTCCTTAGGGAGATCAACATGAGTAGAAAATGATTCACAGAAAGAAGCTACTATCTCAGAGTCAAGTCCATATTTAGTGCTAAAATCACGAAAAGCATCGGTATCCATAAAAGATTTAACACAATAAAACTTAAGGTTTATACCTGATTCCTTACCTTCGTCGAGATCCCAATATTTAGAGTTGTGTTTAATTCTTTCCAATAAAACCCATTTGAATTCAATATCCTTCTTCATATAGGAACCGATACAAGAAGTATCGAGCATGGATTAATCATTATGAGAAAGCCGAGCATAATTTTTTTGAATAATAATTTATCTTGAGAGCTCATGATTGGGGCATGAATATAACATTGACTTAAGACTCCCCCAAGCTTGAGCGATACTTTCTACTTCACGAGGCCAAAAATTATATATATAATTCCGATCATGATGAACCAGATGCATAGGATAAAACTTCTGATGAAATTCCAATTTCAATCGGTTGTAGTTCCATGATCCAATATCATCCAATAGCCTATACCATGTCAGTGCCTTTTCCTTCAAAGATAAAGGGAAGACCTTATTCTTGACAACATCCTCGGGCATACCTGCAAGCTTAAATAACCCACAAACTTCATCCACATAGATTAGGTGCATATCGGGATGTAATGTTCCATCTCCTACATAAGGATTAGCTAGCAGTTTCTCTATCATACCTGAAGTAATTTCATAATAAATATTTTCAGTAGGTTCAGTAGGTTGAGGAGCAACTCTTTGCTCTTCCGGTCGAGGTGAAGATACCCTGAACAAGCCCCCCAAAGGATTATTTTCCATAGTAACAAGTGACAGTAAATTTCAGCACACTATATAAATGTTTCCTTACCAAATTCCACTTACCAAAGGTGCTTCACTCCCCGGCAACGGTGCCAGAAAAGAGTCTTGATGACCCACAAGTATAGGGGATCTATCATAGTCCTTTCGATAAGCAAGAGCGTCGAACCCATCGAGGAGCAGAAGGAAATGACAAGTGGTTTTCAGCAAGGTATTCTCTGCAAGCACTGAAATTATCGATAACCGGATAGTTTTGTGATAAGACAAATCGTAACGGGTAACAAGTAATAGAAGTAAAAAAGGTGCAGCAAGGTGGCCCAATCCTTTTTGTAGCAAAGGACAAGCCTGGACAAACTCTTATATAAAGCAAAGCGCTCCCGAGGACACATGGGAATAGTTGTCAAGTTAGTTTTCATCATGCTCATATGATTCATGTTCGTTACTTTGATAATTTGATATGTGGGTGGACCGGTGCTTGGGTGTTGTCCTTCCTTCGACAAGCCTCCCACTTATCATTAACCCCTCTCGCAAGCACCCGCAACTACGAAAGAAGAATTAAGGCAAACCTAACCATAGCATGAAACATATGGATCCAAATCAGCCCCTTACGAAGCAACGCATAAACTAGGGTTTAAGCTTCTGTCACTCTAGCAACCCATCATATACTTATTACTTCCCAATGCCTTCCCCTAGGCACAAATAATGGTGAAGTCTTATGTAGTCGATGTTCACATACCACCACTAGAGGAAAGGCAACATACATCTCATCAAAATATATAACGAATACCAAATTCACATGATTACTTATAGCAAGACTTCTCCCATGTCCTCAGGAACAAACTTAACTACTCACAAAGCATATTCATGATCAAGATCAAAGGAGTATTAATTATCATTAAGGATCTGAAAAATATAATCTTCCACCAAATAAACCAACTAGCATCAACTACAAGGAGTAATCAACACTACTAGCAACCCACAGGTACCAATATGAGGTTTTGAGACAGAGATCGAGCACAAGAGATGAACTAGGGTTTGAGAGGAGATGGTGCTGGTGAAGATGTTGATGGAGATTGACCCCCTCTCGGTGAGAGGATCGATGGTGATGATTTCCCCCTCCCGGAGGGATGTTTCCCCGACAGAACAGCTCCGTGCGAAGCCCTAGATTGGTTCTGCCCAGGTTCCACCTTGAGACAGCGGCCCTTCATCCCGAAAGCTTCTCTCTGATTTTTTCCAAGTCAAAACACACCATATAGCAGATGATGGACGTCGGAGGCCTGACAGGGGGCCCATAAGGATGGGGGGCGCGCCCTCCACCCTTGTGGCTGGCTGGTGCCCCCGCCCCTCTGGTGCTTTCTGCACCCAATATATTTTATATTTTCCAAAACTGATCTCCGTGAAGTTTCAGGACTTTTGGAGTTGTGCAGAATAAGTCTCTAATATTTGCTCCTTTTCTAGTCTAGAATTCCAGCTGCCGGCATTCTCCCTCTTCATGTAAACCTTGTAAACATGAGAGAATAGGCATAAGTATTGTGTTATAATGTATAGTAACAACCCATAATGCAATAAATATTGGCATGATAGCATGATGCAATATGGACGTATCATGGAGCATCACGAAGAGATCATCCTTGAAGCTTGTCGTCCATTGTGGTGTCAATGGACTTGTGAAGATGTGCCAAAGAGTGGCTCACCCATAGTGGAGTATGGGGGAGCAGTCAACTAGTCTTCATCGATCCAACGCAATCAAGAAAGGTGGTCCAACTTGAGGGAGTCCAGATCGTCATCATCTAGCTCAAGTGGACTATGTGCAAGGCAAAGGTTTGCCCTTGATAGGTTTTCTATTTTACCGGTCTCACGGTGGTAGTTGGGAGACCAGGTTATAGGATTGATTGTCGTACTATCAAGGGGGGCTCTCGATGAGTAGCTTGATCGTATCGTTCGTAGAGAGCTCAAACCATTGCATCCTTGCATCATCTTTATTGGTTCTTGTTTGGTTCTTCTCCTTGTGAGATTTGGAGCTTATGGTCATCTTGATGACAAGCTCGAGTTCATCGAAAACGGAGTTCACATGCTTCTTCTATGATGTTTTTTGATGTTGGAGGTTATGCCAGTTCTTCTCTGTTGGAGGTTTAACTCCTCTATATGTTAGGCATACCTCCCCCGCCTCTTCTTACTACTCGTCGTCATCTATCCAACAAGCTTGAGTTTGCTCAATTTGGAGATCATTTGCACAAATTATGGCAGTTTTGGGCTTTCTTGTTGCACCTGTGGTAGTACCGTGGCTTGGTTTTCAGCTTGGTTTTCGTATAGTTGCTGCCATCATCTTTTAGCTTAGTTTTCTCTAGGAACGCGTTGAAGTTGAGGTTGACATGAGCGTTGGCCATTTGATCTACAAGACATTTTGCAAAGGTTTTTAGACTAAGTTCATGATAATTAAGTTCATCTAATCAAAAAAAATTAATGAACTCCCACTCAGATTAGACATCCCTCTAGTCATCTAAGTGATACATGATCCGACTCAACTAGACCGTGTCCGATCATCACGTGAGACGGACTAGTCATCATCGGTGAACATCTCCATGTTGATCGTATCTTCCATACGACTCATGTTCGACCTTTCGGTCTCTTGTGTTCCGAGGCCATGTCTATACATGCTAGGCTCGTCAAGTCAACCTAAGTGTTTTGCATGTGTAAATCTGGCTTACACCCGTTGTATGTGAACGTTAGAATCTATCACACCCGATCATCACGTGGTGCTTCGAGACAACGAACTTTCGCAATGGCGGACAGTTAGGGGGAACACTTTCTTGAAATTATTGTGAGGGATCATCTTATTTACTACCGTCGTTCTAAGCAAATAAGAAGCAAAAACATGATAAACATCACATGCAATCAAATAGTGACATGATATGGACAATATCATTTTGCTCCTTTTGATCTCCATCTTCGGGGCGCCATGATCATCGTCGTCACCGGCATGACACCATGATCTCCATCATCATGATCTCCATCATCGTGTCTTCATGAAGTTGTCTTGTCATCTATTACTTCTACTACTATGGCTAACGGTTTAGCAATAAAGTAAAGTAATTACATGACGTTTATGTTGACACGCAGGTCATAAATAAATTAAGACAACTCCTATGGCTCATGCCGGTTGTCATACTCATCGACATGCAAGTCGTGATTCCTATTACAAGAACATGATCAATCTCATACATCACATATATCATTCATCACATCCTTTTGGCCATATCACATCACACGGCATATGCTGCAAAAACAAGTTAGACGTCCTCTAATTGTTGTTGCAAATTTTTACATGGCTGCTATAGGTTTCTTAGCAAGAACGTTTCTTACCTATGCCAAAACCACAACGTGATATGCCAATTTCTATTTACCCTTCATAAGGACCCTTTTCATCGAATCCGATCCGACTAAAGTGGGAGAGACAGACACCTGCTAGCCACCTTATGCAACTAGTGCATGTCAGTCGGTGGAACCTGTCTCACGTAAGCGTACGTGTAAGGTCGGTCCGGGCCGCTTCATCCCACGATGCCGCCAAATCAAGATAAGACTAGTAATGGCAAGTAAATTGACAAAATCGACGCCCACAACAACTTGTGTTCTACTCGTGCATAGAAACTACGCATAGACCTAGCTCATGATGCCACTGTTGGGGAACGTAGCAGAATTTTAAAATTTTCTACGCATCACCAAGATCAATCTATGGAGTCTTCTAGCAACAAGGGGGAAAGGAGTGCATCTACATACCCTTGTAGATCGCAAGCGGAAGCGTTCAAGAGAACGGGGTTGATGGAGTCGTACTCGTCGTGATCCAAATCACCGATGACCGAGCGCTGAACGGATGGCACCTCTGCGTTCAACACACGTACGGTTGGGGAAGACGCCTCCTCCTTCTTGATCCAGCAAGGGGAGGGAGAGGTTGATGGAGATCCAGCAGCACGACGGCGTGGTGGTGGAAGCAGCGGAGATCTCGGCAGGGCTTCGCCAAGCACAGCGAGAGGGAGAGGTGTTACGAGGGGAGAGGGAGGTGCCAGGGACTTGGGTGCGCAGCCCACCCTCCCCCCTCTTTATATAGGGGCCCTAGGGGGGCGCCGACCCCAAGAGATCCAATCTCAAGGGGGGCGGCGGCCAAGGGGGGACTTGCCCCCAAGTCAGGTGGGGCGCCCCCACCCCTAGGGTTTCCAATCCTAGGCGCAGGGGGAGGCCCAAGGGGGGTGCACCAGCCCACCAGGGGCTGGTTCCCCTCCCACTTCAGCCCATGGGGCCCTCCGGGGTAGGTGGCCCCACCCGGTGGACCCCCGGGACCCTTCCGGTGGTCGTACAATACCGGTGACCACCGAAACTTTCCCGATGGCCGAAACTGGACTTCCTGTATAGAATTCTTCACCTTCGGACCATTCCGGAACTCCTCGTGACGTCCGAGATCTCATCCGGGACTCCGAACAACTTTCGGGTTACCGCATACTAATATCTCTACAACCCTAACGTCACCGAACCTTAAGTGTGTAGACCCTACGGGTTTGGGAGACATGCAGACATGACCGAGATGACTCTCCGATCAATAACCAACAGCGGGATCTGGATACCCATGTTGGCTCCCACATGCTCCTCGATGATCTCATCGGATGAACCACGATGTCGAGGATTCAAGTAATCCCGTATACAATTCCCTTCGTCAATCGGTACGTTACTTGCCCGAGATTCGATCGTTGGTATCCCAATACCTCGTTCAATCTCGTTACCGGCAAGTCACTTTACTCATACCATAATGCATGATCCCGTGACCAAACACTTGGTCACATTGAGCTCATTATGATGATGCATTACCGAGTGGTCCCAGAGATACCTCTCCGTCATACGGAGTGACAAATCCCAGTCTCGATCCGTGTCAACCCAACAAATACTTTCGGGGATACCTGTAGTATACCTTTATAGTCACCCAGTTACGTTGTGACATTTGGTACACCCAAAGCACTCCTACGGCATCCGGGAGTTACACGATCTCATGGTCTAAGGAAATGATATTTGACATTGGAAAAGCTCTAGCAAACGAACTACACGATCTTGTGCTATGCTTAGGATTGGGTCTTGTCCATCACATCATTCTCCTAATGATGTGATCCCGTTATCAATGACATCCAATGTCCATAGTCAGGAAACCATGACTATCTGTTGATCAACGAGCTAGTTAACTAGAGGCTCACTAGGGACATGTTATGGTCTATGTATTCACACATGTATTATGATTTCCGGATAACACAATTATAGCATGAATAATGGACAATTATCATGAACAAGGAAATATAATAATAATCATTTTATTATTGCCTCTAGGGCATATTTCCAATAGTATGATGATACTGACAATCAAATCTCGGGCAAGTAACATATCGATGACAAAGGTAACAATGTATGTTGTTATGCGGTTTGACCAATAAAGATCTTCATAGAATATGTAGGAGCCAATATGAGCATCCATGTTCCGCTATTGGTTATTGACCGGAGATGCGTCTCAGTCATGTCTACATAGTTTTCGAACCCTTCCGCACGCTTAACGTTCGATGACGATTTGTATAATGAGTTATGTGATTTGATGTACTGAAGTTTGTTTGGAGTCCTGGATGAGATCACGGACATGACGAGGAGTCTCAAAATGGTCGAGACATAAAGATTCATATATTGGAAGGTTACATTCGGACACCGGAATGGTTCCGGTTGTTTCGGATAAGTTTCG
>NC_057809.1:420987242-421002157 GCF_018294505.1 Triticum aestivum
ATTGGGCCACATGGGCCTAGTGGTGGAAGCAAGGAGGCCGGCCAGGGAGTGGCGCGTGCCCCCCTAGCCCAAACCGAATTGGACTAGGGTTGGGGGGCCTTTTCTTCTCTCCTCCTCCTCCTTCCCTCCTTTTCCTACTCGGAATAGGAAAGAGGAGGGGAATCCTACTTAGACTGGGGAGTCCTAGTAGGATTTCCCATACCTGGCGCGCCCCCCTTGGGCCGACCACCTCTTCCCTCCCCTCCTTTTATATACGTGGCCAGGGGCACCGTACCCCAATAACAGATCAAAGTTTCTCTTAGCCGTGTGCGGTGCCCCCCTCCACAGTTACACACCTCAGTCATATTGTCATAGTGCTTAGGCGAAGCTCTGCGCTGGTAACTTCATCATCACCGTCACCACGCTGTCATGCTAATGGAACTCTCCCTCAGCCTCAACTAGATCAAGAGTTTGAGGGACGTCACCAAGCTGAACGTGTGCTGATCGCGGATGTGCCGTACGTTCGGTACTTGGATCGGTTGGATCACGAAGATGTTCGACTACATCAACAGCATTACTAAACGCCTCCGCTTTCGGTCTACGAGGGTACATGGACACACTCTCGCCGCTCGTTGATATGCTTCTCCTAGATAGATCTTGCGTGATCGTAGGCAATTTTTTTGAAATACTATGTTCCCCAACAGTGGCATCCGAGCCAGGTCTATGCGTATATGTTATATGCACGAGTAGAACACAAAGAGTTGCGGGCGATAATAGCCATACTGCTTACCAGCATGTCTTACTTTGATTCAGCGGTATTGTTGGATGAAGCGGCCAAGACCGACATTACATGACCGCGTTCATGAGACTGGTTCTACCGACATGCTTCGCACACAGGTGGCTAGTGGGTGTCAGTTTCTCCAACTTTAGTCGAATCGAGTTTGACTACGCCCGGTCCTTGTTGAAGGTTAAAACAACACACTTGACGAAAAATCGTTGTGGTTTTGATGCGTAGGTAAGAACGGTTCTTGCTAGATGCCCGTAGCAGCCATGTAAAACTTGCAACAACAATATAGAGGATGTCTAACTTGTTTTTGCAGGGCTTGCTGTGATGTGATATGGTCAAGACGTGATGATATATAAATTGTTGTATGATATGATCATGTTTTGTAACAGTTATCGGCAACTAGCAGGAGCCATATGGTTGTTGCTTTATTGTATGAAATGCAATCGCCATGTAATTGCTTTACTTTATCACTAAGCGGTACCGATAGTCGTAGAAGCAATAGTTGGCGAGACGACAACGATGCTTCGATGGAGATCAAGGTGTCAAGCCGGTGACGATGGTGATCATGACGGTGCTTTGGAGATGGAGATCAAAGGCACAAGATGATGATGGCCATATCATATCACTTACTTGATTGCATGTGATGTTTATCTTTTATGCATCTTATTTTGCTTAGTACGGCAGTAGCATTATAAGATGATCTCTCACTAAATTTCAAGGTATAAGTGTTCTCCCTGAGTATGCACTGTTGCTACAGTTGGTCGTGCCGAGACACCACATGATGATCGGGTGTGATAATCTCTACGTTCACATACAACGGGTGCAAGCCAGTTTTGCCCACGCAAAATACTCGGGTTAAACTTGACGAGCCTAGCATATGCAGATATGGCCTCGGAACACTGAGACCGAAAGGTCGAGCATGAATCATATAGTAGATATGATCAACACAGTGATGTTCACCATTGAAAACTATTCCATCACACGTGATGATCAGACATGGTTTAGTTGATATGGATCATGTGATCACTTAGATGATTAGAGGGATGTCTATCTAAGTGGGAGTTCTTAAGTAATATGATTAATTGAACTTTAATTTATCATGAACTTAGTACCTAATAGTATTTTGCATGTCTACGTTGTTGTAGATCAATGGCCCGTGCTACTATTTCTTTGAATTTTAATGCGTTCCTAGAGAGAGCTAAGTTGAAAGATGATGGTAGCAACTACACAGACTGGGTCCGTAACTTGAGGATTATCCTCATTGCTGCACAGAAGAATTACGTCCTAGAAGCACCGCTAGGTGCAAGACCCGCTGCAGGAGCAACGTCGGACGTTATGAACGCCTGGCAGAGCAAAGCTGATGACTACTCGATAGTTCAGTGTGCCATGCTTTACGGCTTAGAACCAGGACTTCAACGACATTTTGAACGTCATGGAGCATATGAGATGTTCCAGGAGTTGAAGTTAATATTTCAAGCAAATGCCCGGATTGAGAGATATGAAGTCTCCAATAAGTTCTACATCTGCAAAATGGAGGAGAATAGTTCTGTCAGTGAACATTTACTCAAAATGTCTGGGTACCACAACACTTGACTCAACTAGGAGTTAATCTTCCAGTTGATAGTGTCATTGACAGAGTTCTTCAATCACTGCCACCAAGCTATAACAGCTTCGTGATGAACTATAATATGCAAGGGATGGATAAGACAATTCCTGAGCTCTTCGCGATGTTAAAGGCTGCAAAGGTGCAAATCAAGAAGGAGCATCAAGTGTTGATGGTTAACAAGACCACTAGTTTCAAGAAAAAGGGCAAAGGGAAGAAGGGGAACTTCAAGAAGAACGACAAGCAAGTTGCTGCTCAAGTGAAGAAGCCCAAGTTTGGACCTAAGCCTGAGACTGAGTGCTTCTACTGCAAAGGGACTGGTCACTCGAAGCAGAACTGCCCCAAGTATTTGGCGGATAAGAAGGATGGCAAAGTGAAAGGTATATTTGATATACATGTTATTGATGTGTACCTTACTAATGCTCGTAGTAGTGCCTGGGTATTTGATATTGGTTCTGTTGCTCATATTTGCAACTCGAAACAGGGGCTACGGATGAAGCGAACATTGGCTAAGGACGAGGTGATGATGCGCGTGGGAAATGGTTCCAAAGTCGATGTGATCATCGTCGGCATGCTACCCCTACATCTACCTTCGAGATTAGTTTTAGACCTGAATAATGGTTATTTGGTGTCAGCGTTAAGCATGAACATTATATCTGGATCTTGTTTGATGTGAGATGGTTATTCATTTAAATCAGAGAATAATGGTTGTTCTATTTATATGAGTAATATATTTTATGGTCATGCACCCTTGATGAGTGGTCTATTTTTGTTGAATCAGTGATACACATATTCATAGTATTGAAGCCAAAAGATATAAGTTATTAATGATAGTGCAACTTATTTGTGGCACTGCCATTTAGGTCATATTGGTGTAAAGCGCATGAAGAAACTCCATGCTGATGGGCTTTTGGAATCACTTGATGCTTGCGAACCATGCCTCATGGGCAAGATGGCTAAGACTCCGCTCACTGGAATAATGGAGCGAGCAACAGACTTGTTGGAAATAATACATACTGATGTATGCGGTCCGATGAGTGTTGGGGCTCGCGGCGGTTATCGTTATTTTCTGACCTTCACTGATGATTTGAGCATATATGGGTATATCTACTTGATGAAACATAAGTATGAAACATTTGAAAAGTTCAAAAAATTCAAAGTGAAGTGGAAAATCATCATAACAAGAAAAAAATTCTACGATCTGATCGTGGAGGTGAATATTTGAGCTATGAGTTTGGTCTTCATTTGAAACAATGTGGAATAGTTTCACAACTCAAGCCACCTGGAACACCACAGTGTAATGGTGTGTCCGAACGTCGTAATCGTACTTTATTAGATATGGTACGATCTATGATGTCTCTTACTGATTTACCGCTATCGTTTTGGGGTTATGATTTAGAGACAGCTGCATTCATGTTAAATAGGGAACCATCTAAATCCGTTGAGACGACACCATATGAATTGTGGTTTGGCAAGAAACCCAAGTTGTCTTTTCTTAAAGTTTGGGGTTGCGATGCTTATGTGAAAAAGCTTCAACCTGATAAGCTCGAACCCAAATCGGAGAAATGTGTCTTCATAGGATACCCAAAGGAGACTGTTGGGTACACCTTCTATCATAGATCTGAAGGCAAGATATTCCTTTATAGAGAAGGAGTTTCTCTCGAAAGAAGTGAGTGGGAGGAAAGTAGAACTTGATGAGGTAATTGTACCTACTCCCTTATTGGAAAGTAGTTCATCATAGAAATCAGTTCTAGTGATTCCTACACCAATTAGTGAGGAAGCTAATGATGATAATCATGAAACTTCTGATCAAGTTACTACCGAACCTCGTAGGTCAACCAGAGTAGGATCCGCACCAGAGTGGTATGGTAATCCTGTTCTGGACGTCATGTTACTTGACCATGACGAACCTACAAACTATGAGGAAGCGAAGATGAGCCCAGATTTCACGAAATGGCTTGAGGCCATGAAATCTGAGATGGGATCCATGTATGAGAACAAAGTGTGGACTTTGGTTGACTTGCCCGATGATCGGCAAGCCATAGAGAATAAATGGATCTTCAAGAAGAAGACTGACGCTGACGGTAATGTTACTGTCTAAAAAGCTCGACTTGTTGCGAAAGGTTTTGACAAGTTCAAGGAGTTGACTACGATGAGACCTTCTCACTCGTAGCTATGCTTAAGTCTGTCCGAATCATGTTAGCAATTGCCGCATTTTATGATTATGAAATTTGGCGAATGGATGTCAAACTTTCATTCCTTAATGGATAGCTTAAAGAAGAGTTGTATATGATGCAACCAGAAGGTTTTGTCAATCCAAAAGGTGCTAACAAAGTGTGCAAGATCCAGCGATCCATTTATGGACTAGTGCAAGCCTCTCGGAGTTGGAATATACGCTTTGATAGTGTGATCAAAGCATATGGTTTTATACAGACTTTTGGAGAAGCATGTATTTACAAGAAAGTGAATGGGAGCTCGGTAGCATTTCTGATATTATATGTGGATGACATATTGTTGATCGGAAATGATACTAAATTTCTGGATAGCATAAAAGGATACTTGAATAAGAATTTTTTAATGAAAGACCTCGGTGAAGCTGCTTATATATTGGGCATCAGATCTATAGAGATAGATCAAGATGCTTAATTGGACTTTCACAAAGCACATACCTTGATAAAGTTTTGAAGAAGTTCAAAATGGATCAGGCAAAGAAAGGGTTCTTGCCTATGTTACAAGGTGTGAAGTTGAGTCAGACTCAATGCCCAACCACTGCAGAAGATAGAGAGAAAATGAAAGTCATTCCCTATGCTTCAGCCATAGGTTCTATCATGTATACAATGTGGTGTACCAGACCTGATGTGTGCCTTGCTATTAGTTTAGCAGGGAGGTACCAAAGTAATCCAGGAGTGGATCACTGGACAACGGTCAAGAACATCCTGAAATACCTGAAAAGGACTAAGGATACATTTCTCGTTTATGGAGGTGACAAAGAGCTCATCGTAAATGGTTACATCGATGCAAGCTTCGACACTGATCCGGATGACTCTAAGTCACAAACCGAATACGTATTTATATTGAATGGTGGAGCTGTTTGTTGGTGCAGTTCTAAGCAAAGCGTCGTGGCGGGATCTACGCGTGTGTCATGCCCAAGATGCGACCCTATACTAAAGGAACTCGAATGTCCCACCAAGGATAGAAGCGCATCTTGAAGACGCTTTTGCAAGGTGGATATCATTACATCAACATTACATAATAGTGGGGATACATCCAAGACATACAATGTCACATGAATACAACAATACATCATATACAAGATCAACATCCGACTACGGATGAAACATAAACAGAAACTCAAACAATATCCACCCTACTAGCCTAGGCTGCCGACCTGGAACCTAACCCCTGATCGACGAAGAAGAAGAAGAACTCCAACACAAATAACATCGCTCTCACGTCATGATCATCGCATAACCTGTACCTGCAACTGTTGGTGTAGTAATCTGTGAGCCATGAGGACTCAGCAATCCCATAACCATGGGTGTCAAGACTAGCAAAGCTTAATGGGTAAGGAAGGGGCAAAAATGTGGGGTTGCAGCAGCGACTAAGCATGTATGGTGGCTAACTTACGCAAATAAGAGCGAGAAGAGGAGCTTAGCAAGCGGTCGTCAACTAGTAATGATCAAGAAGTGATCCTGAACTCCTACTTACGTCAAACATAACCCAAAAACCGAGTTCTCCTCTCAAACAACCCCGAAAAGAGACAATCATGGTTACGCACATGGTTGGTGTATTTTAGAAGAGTTTACTTCAAGTTTACTACAACCGGATATCAACAAATTCTCATCTGCCACATAACCGCGGGCACGGCTTTCGAAAGTTCAAACCCTGCAGGGGTGTCCCAACTTAGCCCATGATAAGCTCTCGTGATCAACGAAGGATATTCCTTCTCCCGGGAAGACCCGATCAGTCTCGGAATCCTGTTTACAAGACATTTCAACAATGGTAAAACAAGACCAGCAAGACCGCCCGCTATGCCAACAAATCCCGATAGGAGCTGCACATATCTCGTTCTCAGGGCACACCGGATAAGCTAAGCGTACAGGTACCAACGTAACCCAAGTTGCCAAGGGACGGTCCCGCACGGTGCTCTAGTTTGGACCAACACTCAGAGGAGCACTGACCCGGGGGGTAAAATAAAGATGACCCTCGGGAGCGCGACTCCCAAGGGAAAAAGACTAGGTGAGGCAAATGTAAAACCAAGGTTGGGCCTTGCTGGAGGAGTTTTATTCAAAGCAAACTATCAAGGGGGTCCCATAAATCACCCAACCGTGTTAGGGACGCAAAATCCGGGAACATAATACCGATATGACGGAAACTAGGGCGGCAAGAGTGGAACAAAACACCAGGCATAAGGCCGAGCCTTCCACCCTTTACCAAGTATATAGATGCATTAATAATATAAGCGATATTGTGATATCCCAACATAAACATAATCCAACATGGAGCAATCTTCATCTTCGCCTGCAACTAGCAGCGCTATAAGAGGGGCTGAGCAAAAGCAGTAACATAGCCAAACAACGGTTTGCTAGGAAGGGTGACAAAGGTTAGAGGTTCATGGCAATTTGGGAGGCTTGATAAGCAAGTGGTAGGTAACGCGGCCTAGCGATAGAACGAAGCAACTAGCATAGCAATGATAGTAATGAGATCCAAGGTGACGGTCATCTTGCCTGAAATCCCGCAAGGAAGAAGAACGAGTCCATGAAAAGATGAAGCCACGAAGACGAACCAAGCGTAGACGAACGAATCCTCACGATCGCAACGAAACAGGAACTATCAAGAAGAAGCACACAACACGGTAAACACACCACACATGAACAAGGCATGATGCTCAACCGAGTACGATGCATGTCCGGTTTAAAGATTCATGGCATGGCAAAGTGCAACAAACAATGCTACAAATTAAGTGGAGCTCAATATGCAACGAGTTGCAGATTGAAGAAACACCACATGCATTTATTTAGTTCTCTCCCGATTATGTACCAAACAATATTAAATGTTATTCAACATGGCAAGGGGTGAAGCATAAATAAACTATCTATTTAGGCAAGTTTAAATGAGGCCGGAAATAACAAGCAACAATTCCGGAAAATCCTCATGTTCATATTTCGAATTTGCTACTGTTCTGCCCTAAACACAATTTTAATGTTTTTAAACAGCCAAATAAAATGTACCAAGTTAAACTAGGCATTTTTCTACCCCATTTACATATAAAGAACATTTAAATCCGAGCTACGGTTATTTAGTTATGAATTAAATCATTTTAACATACTAATTATGCAAATTAATCCAAACAGCACATTTAAACATTTTAAACATGGATGAAAATTGCATATTATGAAACTAGAAGGAATTTAAGCATTTTACATATTTGAAGTTTTTACATATGATGCACTGTTTGTGAGATATTATATGCATGATGTGGAGGGTTTTTCTGTAAAACAGCAATCTCTGGAAAACTAGCAAAATCGTAGAACAGGAAAAAAAACATGACACGGGCTAAATCTGGTGCATGATGGGCCAACACAGAGGAGGGGCTAGGCGGCTGCTCACATCGGGCCAACAGGCCGGCTGGGGGATGTAGAGGCGCTGGGCCTTGGCGTGCTGGATGCGATCCAGGCGCGGGTCAATGCGTGGTGGCAGCGTGCGCTCGTTCTCTGCTCGGAGGAGGACGAGGCAGAAGGCAGGGGGCGATGCAGGGGAAGCAGAGCATGGCGGCGACCTCCGGTGACGAGTGGATGGACGAGGGGGACAGATCCGGTGCGAAGGAGGTCGAGGAGGGCCGAGGCGAGGCGCTGGCATTCTCCTCTGCTCGATGCAGAGCAAGCAGAGGCCAGCGGAACAAACTCCAGGCGCAGGGGAGGAGCAGGGAAGACAGGAGTCGGCGCGATGCAGAGGACGCAGGGGAGGCAGTGGCTGGTCGAGGGACTTGCGGAAGAGCAACAGCGGCGGTGCAGGGCACGGTCAAGGCAAGTAGCGCTCGCGTCCTGAAACTGACAAAGCGGGCGGCGACAGCTTCGTTCGTCTGATCGAAGCGGAAACGAGGCCCTGCGGCGGGAGGCGGGCACGTGCAGCGGACGGCGGGAACGGGGCCGCGGCCAACCGGGATGGAGGCTCTGGGACGGCATGGGGCGACCCTGTGGTGGACATCCATGGCCGGCGGCGCCATGGTTGGAGGTGACGGCGCTGCTGGATGGCTCGGGCTCCTGGCGCCTTGGTCGTCAAGGTCCTGCGAGGGAGAGAGAGATGTGAGGTCAGGAGAAAGAAGGAAGAGAAGGAGGGACCGAGGGAGAGGGCGCGGCGTCGGCCTGGGGCTGCTGCTGCGGACGGCTCGAGGAGAGCTGCTGGTCTCAGGCGCGTGAGGAGGGAGGAGCTCGAGCGCAAGGGTCCTGGTGACGCGGTCGCCGGCGACGGTGGAGGCGCTGCTCGGGGACGAATGAGCAGAGGAGGGGAAAACGAGGAGGAGAGGAGTCTGGCTGTGGTTGGTGGATCGGGAGGGGATGGATCCCAAGGAAGAGGATCGGTGGTGGCTGGTTGGCTCGGTGAAGAAAACGAGGGACTTGGTCGGAGAGGATTTGGATCGGGAGGAGATCCCGAGGTGGGAGGTGGAGTGGCAGCGACAAGGAGGATGGGACAGCTGCCCTAGATTTTAGGGTTGGTCTAGTTTATATAGCAAGCGGATTTTGGGTAAGGGCATTTGGTTTCTCCGATCTTAATCGGACGGTCTCGAATAAATAGGCTAGGGAGTCCAAACAAATAAAACGGTGATGTTTTATAGATGTTTGGTGATGATTCGGACCCAAATGTGATGACTAAACGGGTCGGGTTTGGGATAGTTTCGGAAGCGCACGCGAGGGGTCTATGCACCGTGGAGAAAGATTAAGCGTCCAGACAAGAGGGACTCAAAAAACCCAGTTGGTCTCGGAACGGTCAACGAAGACAAGGGATTTGATGAGCTCAGAAAAGAGAGAGAAGAGAGCGGTCCGGTTGATCTGAGAGAAGGTCAACCGAGAAACGGAAGAAGCGGCAACTATGAGCGGATGCAAGTTTTATGAAAACATGAGAATGCAATGCTCATGATGACATGGTGAATGCAACAATCAAATAAAACACACGACAACAACAAAAAAACAGGGAAGGCATCTGGAGCGTCGATCTTGGGGCGTTACAACACTCCACCACTACAAAAGGATCTCGTCCCGAAATCTAGGATGGCACCGGAGAGAAGCGAAAGAGGAAGAGGTAAAACAAAGTTGCTTCTTTGACAAACAAGTGAAACCACGAACTTTGAGAGGTTGAACA
Source organism: Triticum aestivum (assembly GCF_018294505.1). Lineage (NCBI taxonomy): Eukaryota > Viridiplantae > Streptophyta > Magnoliopsida > Poales > Poaceae > Triticum > Triticum aestivum. The sequence goes on from NC_057809.1 coordinate 420,996,971, forward strand.
AATCGAAAGAAAGAATACAATGGAGGCGAACGAGATTGCAAACAGTCTGTTAACAAAGAGGAACAAGGAACATTATGAGGACCCTGTAGATTGAAGCATGAAACAAGAGCTCAATGAACCAATAAGAATATGACCACCTCAGTATAATGAGATAGCCAAGGAATAAGAATGACAGTATTTGGACAGCACTCCGGTAGAAAAAAGAAGGAAAACTTGATAAGATGAAAAGAAATTGAAGGGATGACACAACACTCCGGTTAAATGGATAAGCAAGGAAAAGGACATGATCTTGGCAATACGAGACTATTGGATGAAGGGAGCAACGTCACAATGGCTTCGGGACAATGAAAGAGTGGAATCAAGAGAACGGAGAATAGAACAACAACTTCTATCACAATTGAATTTGAAAGAGTCACCTTAAAAATAAGGATTGAACGGAGTTGTTGGGAAATCAACAACGAAAAGCACAAGCTTGTTGTGGGCTTATGGAAAACATCTCAAAATTATGAGGTGACAACCGGTCACTAATGGAAACAATTACTTTGATTGAGAACACCAAAGAGATGAAAAACTTCTTTCACCAAGAGGATAGGAGAAAACTTGGATCATTGATAAGCACCACAAGTAGCAACAATCCTTAGGGAAGGCTTTAGGTGAAATCTAAACCAAGATAACTCCAAGGAAGAAATTGATGGATTTAATATACCTCATTCTTGACAACATGTGAATCATGAAACACGAAGGGAAATTGTCACGAACGACATGACACCACCTCAAAAGATATTGATAGAAAGAATTGCACTTCGGAATGCAAGATGAAGAATACTTGAACTCCTCAAGACAAAACATGTGTTGAACACCATGTTTATTTTAGAGTATAGCTTGGCGGATCTTAACTTCGAGAAAAATCTTGAAAAACAATTCAAGAATGAAAGGCATCCTTGATGAACCATCATGTAGAGCCTCCATGAAGAACTCTGGTAAAAAAGGATGATAAAACGAAAGAGAAGTTGAGAACACAAGGTGAAGCCTTGCGATGATTTAGATGGAGCTTCGCAACGAGATAATGCGGAAAACTTGGAACTCCGGAAAAGAAAAGATGAAGCATCTCGAACCGAGAAAAATGACATGATGAACAACTCTGGAAAGAAGAAACTAGCTCACTTGGATGAAACCATAATAAGAATTACGTTATGCGTATCCTTCACAAATTTAGATTGATGACAAGCAACGGATTTGGCATACTATTTATTCTCGTAGAAAGGATTAAGAGAGATATAGCGTAAACTTGAGAAAGATCTTCAACGAACCACCGGTAACAACGGAAAAGAATTTGGAAAGGACGAATGAATTGATACGATAACAACGAAAGAGAATTCTTGAATGAACCACCGTAAGAAATGAAAAGAACGAAGAAAAGAGAATGAATCGCCGGGAAGAATTAGAAAAGCACCAAGATACTTGAGGGAAAAAAGAGACAAGAGAACGAAGAGATCGCGAACTGATTGAAGAATACTTGAACGAAGCACCGGTAGAATATGGAGACGAACAAAAAAGGCATGAATATAGAATAATTGAAGAAAGAATCTGAAAACTTGGAACGAAGGAATATTCCAAAAAGATGGCCTCTGGATGATCGAGATGGAAAACAACTCCTGAAATACTCCGGATGGGTAAGAAAAAGAATCTTTGACAAACGGAATAATTTGAGAGGATAACATGAAGCTAGCACCACGAATCTCCGGGAGAACGGACAAGATTTATGAGAAATTCTTCGTTGGTCTTCACATGACGACGAGAAACACCAGTAAAATTGTTGAGGTACTCTAGGAGAATGAAGAGCAAAGAGGTTGAGCCAACAGTGAAAATGATTTGAAATCGATCTTGGAAAAGCGTCTGACTGATGAAAATCATACTTACGTCATACTTCGAAACGAATTTAAGAATAGCTCCGGAAAATCAGAAGAGTCAGGTAAGATCCTGGGAAAAGACCTGTGGGTTAGGGCCCACTGAAAAGAAACACCATTGGAAAGGATTGTAGAAGAGATGATGCACCGGAACAACTCATAGACTTGAATGAGGTGACAACCTTGAAATAGTTGAATGCAAACATGAATCTTCTGAGATATCTTCATCACTCCGGAATGATTAAATGGCGAGGGGCGAACAATCAGAGGGACATATTTGAGCTGAGGGAAAGAATACGATCGACAACGAAAAACTTGAATTTGGGTCCACCGGAAAGAAAATCACGAACAATGATGAACTAGACGAGACTTCACCGGTTGAGACAATTGAGGAAAGACTGAAGATACTCTGCACGAATGAAATTGATTGCTTGAATAAAGGCTCAGACTCCGGAATAAAAAGGGTGGGAGGGCGGGAAAAAAACACAGGCAACTTGAACGGGGGATCAACGAGTAACTTGAAGAGAAAAAACACCGGTTGAAATAATTGAGGAAAGAAAGCAAGGGCTTCGCACGAGTAGGAAGGATACTCGATTACAGACTCCGGTTCCTAGAAGAAAAGAGGTCGGCGGGTGAGAAAAAGAAAGACAACTTCGGATGGGGAAAACAACGTCGAAAGAGAAAGAACTGACGACTGATCTTGCAAAAGATGACGAGGATCGAAACCACTCGAAGAGAAATGCGCCGGATTGAAAAGAGGATGGACAACTCACGAAAACTAACCGCGTGATCCTAAAGAAAAATTTGAACGGGAAGAGGAGTAGATCAAAACACCTACGTCAAGATTCCTTACCAGAGCGACGAAGGGGCTGAGGAGTAAAAAGAATTCCTACTCTCCGATATAACTAGACTCCGAAAAAGTTTTTTTTCTAGACTCAACATCGGCCAAACTACACGATCAATCAAGGGGGCTCCTAGGATCGGTCGAGGCTCTTATACCAACTTGTCACGCCCAAGATGCGACCCTATCCTAAAGGAACTCGAATGTCCCACCAAGGATAGAAGCGCATCTTGAAGACGCTTTTGCAAGGTGGATATCATTACATCAACATTACATAATAGCGGGGATACATCCAAGACATACAATGTCACATGAATACAACAATACATCATATACAAGATCAACATCCGACTACGGATGAAACATAAACAGAAACTCAAACAATATCCACCCTGCTAGCCCAGGCTGCCGGCCTGGAACCTAACCCCTGATCGACGAAGAAGAAGAAGAACTCCAACACAAATAACATTCCTCTCACGTCATGATCATCGCATAACCTGTACCTGCAACTGTTGGTGTAGTAATCTGTGACCCACGAGGACTCAGCAATCCCATAACCATGGGTGTCAAGACTAGCAAAGCTTAATGGGTAAGGAAGGGGCAAAAAGGTGGGGTTGCAGCAGCGACTAAGCATGTATGGTGGCTAACTTACGCAAATAAGAGCGAGAAGAGGAGCTTAGCAAGCGGTCGTCAACTAGTAATGATCAAGAAGTGATCCTGAACTCCTACTTACGTCAAACATAACCCCAAAACCGAGTTCTCCTCTCAAACAACCCCGAAAAGAGACAATCACGGTTACGCACATGGTTGGTGTATTTTAGAAGAGTTTACTTCAAGTTTACTACAACCGGATATCAACAAATTCTCATCTGCCACATAACCGCGGGCACGGCTTTCGAAAGTTCAAACCCTGCAGGGGTGTCCCAACTTAGCCCATGATAAGCTCTCGCGATCAACGAAGGATATTCCTTCTCCCGGGAAGACCCGATCAGTCTCGGAATCCCGTTTACAAGACATTTCAACAATGGTTAAACAAGACCAGCAAGACCGCCCGCTGTGCCGACAAATCCCGATAGGAGCTGCACATATCTCGTTCTCAGGGCACACCGGATAAGCTAAGCGTACAGGTACCAACGTAACCCAAGTTGCCAAGGGACGGTCCTGCACGGTGCTCTAGTTTGGACCAACACTCAGAGGAGCACTGGCCCGGGGGGTAAAATAAAGATGACCCTCGGGAGCGCGACTCCCAAGGGAAAAAGGCTAGGTGAGGCAAATGTAAAACCAAGATTGGGCCTTGCTGGAGGAGTTTTATTCAAAGCGAACTATTAAGGGGGTCCCGTAAATCACCCAACCGCGTTAGGGACACAAAATCCGGGAACATAATACCGATATGATGGAAACTAGGGCGGCAAGAGTGGAACAAAACACCAGGCATAAGGCCGAGCCTTCCACCCTTTACCAAGTATATAGATGCATTAATAATATAAGAGATATTGTGATATCCCAACATAAACATAATCCAACATGGAGCAATCTTCATCTTCACCTGCAACTAGCAGCGCTATAAGAGGGGCTGAGCAAAAGCAGTAACATAGCCAAACAACGGTTTGCTAGGAAGGGTGACAAAGGTTAGAGGTTCATGGCAATTTGGGAGGCTTGATAAGAAAGTGGTAGGTAACGCGGCATAGCGATAGAACGAAGCAACTAGCATAGCAATGATAGTAATGAGATCCAAGGTGACGGTCATCTTGCCTGAAATCCCGCAAGGAAGAAGAACGAGTCCATGAAGAAGATGAAGCCACGAAGATGAACCAAGCATAGACGAACGAATCCTCACGATCACAACGAAACAGGAACTATCAAGAAGAAGCACACAACACGGTAAACACACCACACATGAACAAGGCATGATGTGTTGGGGAATGTAGTAATTTCAAAAAAATTCCTACGCACACGCAAGATCATGGTGATGCATAGCAACGAGAGGGGGAGAGTGTGATCTACGTACCCTTGTAGATCGACAACGGAAGCGTTAACTTGGTTGATGTAGTCGTACGTCTCCACGGCCCGACCGATCAAGCACCAAAACTACGGCACCTCTGAGTTCTAGCACACGTTCAGCTCGATGACGATCCCCGGACTCCGATCCAGCAAAGTGTCGGGGAAGAGTTCCGTCAGCATGACGGCGTGGTGATGATCTTGATGTACTACCGTCGCAGGGCTTCGCCTAAGCACCGCTACAATATTATCGAGGACTATGGTGGAAGGGGGCACCGCACACGGCTAAGAATATGATCACGTGGATCAACTTGTGTGTCTAGGGGTGCCCTCTACCCCCGTATATAAAGGATCAAGGGGAGGAGGCCGGCCGGCCCTCTATGGCGTGCCAAGGAGGAGTCCTCCTCCTAGTAGGAGTAGGACTCCTACTAGGAGGGGGGA
>NC_057809.1:421002167-421003603 GCF_018294505.1 Triticum aestivum
GGAGGAGTCCTCCTCCTAGTAGGAGTAGGACTCCTACTAGGAGGGGGAAGGAAGTGGGGAGGGAGAGGGAAAGGGGGGCGCCGCCCCCCCTCTCCTAGTCCAATTCGGACCAGGGGGGAGGAGGCACGCGGCCCACCTTTGGCTGCCCCTCTCTCTCTCCACTAAGGCCCATATGGCCCATTACTTCTCCCGGGGGGGGGGGGGTTCCGGTAACCCTCCGGCTCTCCGGTTTTCTCCGAAATCACCCGGAACACTTCCGGTGTCCGAATATAGCCATCTAATATATCAATCTTTATGTCTCGACCATTTCGAGACTCCTCGTCATGTCCGTGATCACATCCGGGACTCCGAACTAACTTCGGTACATCAAAACTCATAAACTCATAATATAACTATCATCGAAACCTTAAGCGTGCGGACCCTACGGGTTCGAGAACAATGTAGACATGACCGAGACACGTCTCCGGTCAATAACCAATAGCGGAACCTGGATGCTCATATTGGCTCCTACATATTCTACGAAGATCTTTATCGGTCAGACCGCATAACAACATACGTCGTTCCCTTTGTCATCGGTATGTTACTTGCCCGAGATTCGATCGTCGGTATCTCAATACCTAGTTCAATCTCGTTACCGGCAAGTCTCTTTACTCGTTCTGTAATACATCATCCCACAACTAACTCATTAGTTGCAATGCTTGCAAGGCTTAAGTGATGTGCATTACCGAGAGGGCCCAGAGATACCTCTCCGACAATCGGAGTGACAAATCCTAATCTCGAAATACGCCAACCCAACATGTACCTTTGGAGACACCTGTAGAGCTCCTTTATAATCACCTAGTTATGTTGTGACGTTTGGTAGCACACTAAGTGTTCCTCTGGCAAACGGGAGTTGCATAATCTCATAGTCATAGGAACATGTATAAGTCATGAAGAAAGCAATAGCAACATACTAAACGATCGGGTGCTAAGCTAATGGAATGGGTCATGTCAATAAGATCATTCAACTAATGATGTGATCCCGTTAATCAAATAACAACTCTTTGTCCATGGTTAGGAAACATAACCATCTTTGATTAACGAGCTAGTCAAGTAGAGGCATACTAGTGACACTCTGTTTGTCTATGTATTCACACATGTATTATGTTTCCGGTTAATACAATTCTAGCATGAATAATAAACTTTTATCATGATATAAGGAAATAAATAATAACTTTATTATTGCCTCTAGGGCATATTTCCTTCACCCCCCCACCCCCAACGATCGACAATTTTAGTAGGAACGACGAGTAATTACCAACGAGATTAGATCGATATACGTACTCCCCCCCCTTACTCCAATCCTGGCTCCGCCATTGCTACGCTCAAAATATATTATGTTCTACAAAACTATAGTTAACCGTCCATGATTAAACTATATTTTGATATGTTTGATA
>NC_057809.1:421003613-421035368 GCF_018294505.1 Triticum aestivum
CCTCCGGCTCTCCGGTTTTCTCCGAAATCACCCGGAACACTTCCGGTGTCCGAATATAGCCATCTAATATATCAATCTTTATGTCTCGACCATTTCGAGACTCCTCGTCATGTCCGTGATCACATCCGGGACTCCGAACTAACTTCGGTACATCAAAACTCATAAACTCATAATATAACTATCATCGAAATCTTAAGCGTGCGGACCCTACGGGTTCGAGAACAATGTAGACATGATCGAGACACGTCTCCGGTCAATAACCAATAGCGGAACCTGGATGATCATATTGACTCCTACATATTCTACGAAGATCTTTTATCGGTCAGACCGCATAACAACATACGTTGTTCCCTTTGTCATCGGTATGTTACTTGCCCGAGATTCGATCGTCGGTATCTCAATACCTAGTTCAATCTCGTTACCGGCAAGTATCTTTACTCGTTCCATAATACATCATCTCACAACTAACTCATTAGTTGCAATGCTTGCAAGGCTTATGTGATGTGCATTACCAAGAGGGCCCAGAGATACCTCTCCGACAATCGGAGTGACAAATCCTAATCTCGAAATACGCCAACCCAACATGTACCTTTGGAGACACCTGTAGAGCACCTTTATAATCACCCATTTACGTTGTGACGTTTGGTAGCACACAAAGTGTTCCTCCGGCAAACGGGAGTTGCATAATCTCATAGTCATAGGAACATGTATAAGTCATGAAGAAAGCAATAGCAACATACTAAACGATCGGGTGCTAAGCTAATGGAATGGGTCATGTCAATTAGATCATTCAACTAATGATGTGATCCCGTTAATCAAATGATAACTCTTTGTCCTTGGTTAGGAAACATAACCATCTTTGATTAACGAGCTAGTCAAGTAGAGGCATACTAGTGACACTCTGTTTGTCTATGTATTCACACATGTGTTATGTTTCCGGTTAATACAATTCTAGCATGAATAATAAACTTTTATCATGATATAAGGAAATAAATAATAACTTTATTATTGCCTCTAGGGCATATTTCCTTCAGTCTCCCACTTGCACTAGAGTCAATAATCTAGTTCACATCGCCATGTGATTTAACAACAATAGTTCACATCACCATGTGATTAACACCCATAGTTCACATCGATATGTGATCAACACCCAAAGGGTTTACTAGAGTCAGTAATCTAGTTCACATCGCTATGTGATTAACACCCAAAGAGTACTAAGGTGTGATCATGTTTTGCTTGTGAGATAATTTTAGTCAACGGGTCTGTCACATTCAGATCCGTAAGTATTTTGCGGATTTCTATGTCAACAATGCTCTGCACGGAGCTACTCTAGCTTATTGCTCCCACTTTCAATATGTATCTAGATCGAGACTTAGAGTCATCCAGATCTATGTCAAAACTTGCATCGACGTAACTTTTTACGACGAACATTTTTGTCACCTCCATAATTGAGAAATATTTCCTTATTCTACTAAGGATAATTTTGACCGCTGTCCAGTGATCTACTCTTAGATCACTATTGTACTACCTTGCCAAAATTAGTGTAGGTTATACAATAGATCTGGTACATAGCATGGCATACTTTATAGAACCTATGTCTAAGGCATAGGGAATGATTTTCATTCTCTTTCTATCTTCTGTCGTGGTCGGGTTTTGAGTCTTACTCAATTTCACACCTTGTAACACAGACAAGAACTCTTTCTTTGACTATTCCATTTTGAACTACTTCAAAATCTTGTCAAGGTATGTACTCATTGAAAAAACTTATCAAGCGTCTTGATCTATCTCTATAGATCTTTGATGCTCAATATGTAAGCAGCTTTACCGAGGTCTTTCTTTGAAAAACTCCTTTCAAACACTCCTTTATGCTTTGCAGAATAATTCTACATTATTTCCGATCAACAATATGTCATTCACATATACTTATCAGAAATGTTGTAGTGCTCCCACTCACTTTCTTGTAAATACAGGCTTCACCGCAAGTCTGTATAAATCTATATGCTTTGATCATACTATCAAAGCGTTTATTCCAACTCCGAGATGCTTGCACCAGTCCATAGATGGATCGCTGGAGCTTGCTTATTTTGTTAGCACCTTTAAGATTGACAACCTTCTGGTTGCATCATATACAACTCTTTCTTTAAGAAATCCATTAAGGATTGCAGTTTTGTTATCCATTTGCCAGATTTCATAAAATGCGGCAATTGCTAACATGATTTGGACAGACTTTTAAGCATCGATACGAGTGAGAAAATCTCATCGTAGTCAACACCTTGAACTTTGTCGAAAACCTTTTGCGACAATTCTAGCTTTGTAGATAGTAACACTACTATCAGCGTCTGTCTTCCTCTTGAAGATCCATTTATTTTCTATGGCTTGCCGATCATCGGGAAAATCCATCAAAATCCATACTTTGTTCTCATACATGGATCATATCTCAGATTTTATGGCCTCAAACCATTTCGCGGAATCTGGGCTCATCATCGCTTCCTCATAGTTCGCAAGTTCGTCATGGTCTAGTAACATGACTTCCAGAACTGGATTACTGTACCACTCTGGTGCGGATCTCACTCAGGTTTACCTACGAGATTCGGTAGTAACTTGATCTGAAGTTACATGATCATCATCATTAGCTTCCTCACTAATTGGTGTAGTAGTCACAGGAACAGATTTCTGTGATGAACTACTTTCCAATAAGGGAGCAGGTACAGTTACCTCATCAAGTTCTACTTTCCTCCCACTCACTTCTTTCGAGAGAAACTCCTTCTCTGGAAAAACTCCGAATTTAGCAACAAAAGTCTTGCCTTCGGATTTGTGATAGAAGGTGTACCCAACAGTCTCCTTTGGGTATCCTATGAAGACATATTTCTCCGATTTGGGTTTGAGCTTATCAGGATGAAACCTTTTCATATAAGCATCACAATCCCAAACTTTAAGAAACGACAACTTTGGTTTCTTGCCAAACCACAGTTCAGATTGTGTCGTCCCTATGGACTTAGATGGTGCCCTTTTAAACGTGAATACAGTTGTCTTTAATGCATAACCCCAAAATGATAGTGGTAGATCGGTAAGAGACATCATAGGTCGCACCATATCTAATAAAGTACGGTTATGACGTTCGGACACACCATTATGCTGTGGTGTTCCAGGTGGCGTGAGTAGTGAAACTATTTCACATTGTTTTAACTGAAGACCAAACTCATAACTCAAATACTCTTCTCCACGATCAGATCGTAGAAACTTTATTTTCTTGTTACGATGATTTTCCACTTCACTCTGAAATTCTTTGAACTTTTCAAATGTTTCAGACTTATGTTTCATCAAGTAGATATACTCATATCTGCTCAAATCATCTGTGAAGATCAGAAAATAATGATACCTGTCGCGAGTCTCAATATTCATCGGACCACATACATCATTATGTATGATTTCCAACAAATTTGTTGCTCGCTCCATTGTTCCGAAGAACGGAGTCTTAGTCATCTTGCCCATGAGGCATGGTTCGCAAGCATCAACTGATTCATAATCAAGTGATTCCAAAAGCCCATCAGCATGGAGTTTCTTCATGCGCTTTACACCAATATGACCTAAACAGCAGTGCCACAAATAAGTTGCACTATCATTATTAACTTTTCATCTTTTGGTTTCAATATTATGATTATGTGTATTACTACGATTGAGATCCAATGAACTATTTTCATTGGGTGTGTAACCATATAAGGTTTTATTCATGTAAACAGAACAACAATTTATTCTCTTACTTAAATGAATAACCGTATTACAATAAACATGATCAAATCATATTCATGCTCAACGCAAACACCAAATAACACTTATTTAGGTTCAACACTAATCCCAAAAGTATAGGGAGTGTGCGATGATGATCATATCAATCTTGGAACCACTTCCAACACACATCGTCACTTCACCCTTAACTAGTCTCTATTTATTCTGCAACTCCCGTTTCGAGTTACTAATCTTAGCAACTGAACTAGTATCTATTACTGAGGGGTTGCTATAAACACTAGTAAAATACACATCAATAACATGTATATCAAATATACTTATGTTCACTTTGCCATCCTTCTTATCTGCCAATCACTTGGGGTAGTTCCGCTTCCAGTGACCAGTCCCTTTGCAGTAGAAACACTTAGTCTCAGGCTTAGGACCAGACTTGGGCTTCTTCACTTGAGCAGCAACTTGCTTGCTGTTCTTCTTGAAGTTCCCCTTCTTCCCTCTGCCCTTTTCTTGAAACTAGTGGTCTTGTCTACCATCAACACTTGATGTTTTTCTTGATTTCTACCTTCGTCAATTTCCGCATTACGAAGAGCTTGGGAATCGTTTCCGTTATCCCTTGCATATCATAGTTCATCACGAAGTTCTACTAACTTGGTGATGGTGACTAGAGAATTATGTCAATCACTATCTTATCTGGAAGATTAACTCCCACTTGATTCAAGCGATTGTAGTACTCAGACAATCTGGGCACATGCTCACTAGTTGAGCGATTCTCCTCCATCTTTTAGCTATAGAACTTGTTGGAGACTTCATATCTCTCAACTCGGGTATTTGCTTGAAATATTAACTTCAACTCCTGGAACATCTCATATGCTCCATGACGTTCAAAACGTCTTTGAAGTCCCGATTCTAAGCCATTAAGCATGGTGCACTAAACTATCAAGTAGTCATCATATTGAGCTAGCCAAACGTTCATAACGTCTGCATCTGCTCCTGCAATAGGTCCGTCACCTAGCGGTGCATCAAGGACATAATTCTTCTGTGCAGCAATGAGGATAAACCTCAGATCACGGATCCAATCCACATCATTGCTACTAACATCTTTCAACACAATTTTCTCTAGGAACATATCAAAATAAACACAGGGAAGCAACAATGCGAGCTATTGATCTACAACATAATTTGCAAAATACTACCAGGACTAAGTTCATGATAAATTTAAGTTCAATTAATCATATTACTTAAGAACTCCCACTTAGATAGACATCCCTCTAATCCTCTAAGTGATTACGTGATCCAAATCAACTAAACCATGTCCGATCATCACGTGAGATGGAGTAGTTTCATTGGTGAACATCGCTATGTTGATCATATCTACTATATAATTCACGCTCGACCTTTCGGTCTTCGTGTTCTGAGGCCATATATGTATATGTTTCGCTCGTCAAGTATAACCTGAGTATTCCGCGTGTGCAACTATTTTGCACCCGTTGTATTTGAACATAGAGCCTATCACACCCGATCATCACGTGGTGTCTCAGCACGAAGAACTTTCGCAACAGTGCATACTCAGGGAGAACACTTCTTGATAATTAGTGAAAGATCATCTTATAATGCTACCGTCAATCAAAGCAAGATAAGATGCACAAAAGATAAACATCACATGCAATCAATATAAGTGATATGATATGGCCATCATCATCTTGTGCTTGTGATCTCCATCTCCGAAGCACCATCGTGATCACCATCGTCACCGGCGCGACACCTTGATCTCCATCGTAGCATCGTTGTCGTCTCGCCAATCTCATGCTTCCACGACTATCGCTACCGCTTAGTGATAAAGTAAAGCATTACAGCGCGATTGCATTGCATACAATAAAGCGACAACCATATGGCTCCTGCCAGTTGCCGATAACTCGGTTACAAAACATGATCATCTCATACAATAAAATTTAGCATCATGTCTTGACCATATCACATCACAACATTCCCTGCAAAAACAAGTTAGACGTCCTCTACTTTGTTGTTGCAAGTTTTATGTGGCTGCTACGGGCTTAAGCAAGAACCAATCTTACCTATGCATCAAAACCACAACGATAGTTTGTCAAGTTGGTGCTGTTTTAACCTTCACAAGGACCGGGCGTAGCCACACTCGGTTCAACTAAAGTTGGAGAAACTGTCACCCGCAAGCCACCTATGTGCAAAGCACGTCGGGAGAACCGGTCTCGCGTAAGCGTACGTGTAATGTCGGTCCGGGCCGCTTCGTCCAACAATACCGCCGAACCAAAGTATGACATGCTGGTAAGCAGTATGACTTATATCGCCCACAACTCACTTGTGTTCTACTCGTGCATATAACATCAACATGTAAAACCTAGGCTCGGATGCCACTGTTGGGCAACGTAGTAATTTCAAAAAAATTCCTACGCACACGCAAGATCATGGTGATGCATAGCAACGAGAGGGGGAGAGTGTGATGTACGTACCCTTGTAGATTGACAACGGAAGCGTTAACTTGGTTGATGTAGTCGTACGTCTCCACGACCCGACCGATCAAGCACCAAAACTACGGCACCTCCGAGTTCTAGCACACGTTCAGCTCGATGATGATCCCCGGACTCCGATCCAGCAAAGTGTCGGGGAAGAGTTCCGTCAGCACGACGGCGTGGTGACGTACTACCGTCGCAGGGCTTCGCCTAAGCACCGCTATAATATTATCGAGGACTATGGTGGAAGGGGGCACCGCACACGGCTAAGAATATGATCACATGGATCAACTTGTGTGTCTAGGGGTGCCCTCTACCCCCGTATATAAAGGATCAAGGGGAGGAGGCCGGCCGGCCCTCTATGGCGCGCCAAGGAGTAGTCCTCCTCCTAGTAGGAGTAGGACTCCTACTAGGAGGGGGAAGGAAGTGGGGAGGGAGAGGGAAAGGGGGGCGCCGCCCCCCCTCTCCTAGTCCAATTTGGACCAGGAGGGAGGAGGCGCGCGGCCCACCTTTGTCTGCCCCTCTCTCTCTCCACTAAGGCCCGTATGGCCCATTACTTCTCCCGGGGGGGTTCCGGTAACCCTCCGGCTCTCCGGTTTTCTCCGAAATCACCCGGAACACTTCCGGTGTCCGAATATAGCCGTCCAATATATCAATCTTTATGTCTTGACCATTTTGAGACTCCTCGTCATGTCCGTGATCACATCCAGGACTCTAAACTAACTTCGGTACATCAAAACTCATAAACTCATAATATAACTATCATCGAAACCTTAAGCGTGCGGACCCTACGGGTTCGAGAACAATGTAGACATGACCGAGACACGTCTCCGGTCAATAACCAATAGCGGAACCAGGATGCTCATATTGGCTCCTACATATTCTATGAAGATCTTTATCGGTCAGGCCGCATAACAACATACGTTGTTCCCTTTGTCATCGGTATGTTACTTGCCCGAGATTCGATCGTCGGTATCTCAATACCTAGTTCAATCTCGTTACCGACAAGTCTCTTTACTCGTTCCGTAATACATCATCTCGTAACTAACTCATTAGTTGCAATGCTTGCAAGGCTTATGTGATGTGCATTACCGAGAGGGCCCAGAGATACCTCTCCGACAATCGGAGTGACAAATCCTAATCTCGAAATACGCCAACCCAACATGTACCTTTGGAGACACCTGTAGAGCACCTTTATAATCACCCATTTACGTTGTGACGTTTGGTAGCACACAAAGTGTTCCTCCGGCAAACGGGAGTTGCATAATCTCGTAGTCATAGGAACATGTATAAGTCATGAAGAAAGCAATAGCAACATACTAAACGATCGGGTGCTAAGCTAATGGAATGGGTCATGTCAATTAGATCATTCAACTAATGATGTGATCCCGTTAATCAAATGACAACTCTTTGTCCATGGTTAGGAAACATAACCATCTTTGATTAACGAGCTAGTCAAGTAAAGGCATACTAGTGACACTCTGTTTGTCTATGTATTCACACATGTATTATGTTTCCGGTTAATACAATTCTAGCATGAATAATAAACTTTTATCATGATATAAGGAAATAAATAATAACTTTATTATTGCCTCTAGGGCATATTTCTTCATGATGCTCAACCGAGTACGATGCATGTTCGGTTTAAAGATTCATGGCATGGCAAAGTGCAACAAACAATGCTACAAATTAAGTGGAGCTCAATATGCAACGAGTTGCATATTGAAGAAACACCACATGCATTTATTTAGTTCTCTCCCGATTATGTACCCGACAATATTAAATGTTATTCAACATGGCAAGGGGTGAAGCATAAATAAACTATCTATTTAGGCAAGTTTAAATGAGGCTGGAAATAAAAAACAACAATTCCGGAAAATCCTCATGTTCATATTTCGATTTTGCTACTGTTCTGCCCTAAACACAATTTTAATGTTGTTAAATAGCCAAATAAAATGTACCAAGTTAAACTAGGCATTTTTCTACCCCATTTACATATAAAGAACATTTAAATCCGAGCTACGGTTATTTAGTTATGAATTAAATCATTTTAACATACTAATTATGCAAATTAATCCAAACAGCACGTTTAAACATTTTAAACATGGATGAAAATTGCATATTATGAAACTAGAAGGAATTTAAGCATTTTACATATTTGAAGTTTTTACATATGATGCACTGTTTGTGAGATATTATATGCATGATATGGAGGGTTTTTCTGTAAAACAGCAATCTCTGGAAGACTAGCAAAATCGTAGAACAGGAAAAAAACATGACACGGGCCAAATCTAGTGCATGATGGGCCAACAGAGAGGAGGGGCTGGGCGACTGCTCACATCAGGCCAACAGGCCGGCTGGGGGATGTAGAGGCGCTGGGCCTTGGCGTGCTGGATGCGATCCAGGCGTGGGTCAATGCGCGGTGGTAGCGTGCGCTTGTTCTCTGCTCGGAGGAGGACGAGGCAGAAGGCAGGGGGCGATGCAGGGGAAGCAGAGCATGGCGGCGACCTCCGGCGACGAGTGGATGGACGAGGGGGACGGATCCGGTGCGAAGGAGGTCGAGGAAGGCCGAGGCGAGGCGCTGGCATTCTCCTCTGCTCGATGCAGAGCAAGCAGAGGCCGGCGGAACAAACTCTAGGCGCAGGGGAGGAGCAGGGAAGACAGGTGGCGACGCGATGCAGAGGACGCAGGGGAGGTAGTGGCTGGTCGAGGGACTTACGGAAGAGCAATAGCGGCGGTGCAGGGCGCGGTCAAGGCAAGCAGCGCTCACGTTCTGAAACTGACGAAGCGGGCGGCGACAGCTTCGTTCGTCTGATCGAAGCGGAAACGAGGCCCTGCGGCGGGAGGCGGGCACGTGCAGCGGACGGCGGGAACGGGGCCGCGGCCAACCGGGATGGAGGCTCTGGGACGGCACGGGGCGACCCGGTGGTGGACATCCATGGCCGGCGGCGCCATGGTTGGAGGTGCCGGCACTGCTGGATGGCTCGGGCTCCTGGCGCCTTGGTCGTCAGGGTCCTGCGAGAGAGAGAGATGTGAGGTCAGGAGAAAGAAGGAAGAGAAGGAGGGACCGAGGGAGAGGGCGCGGGGTCGGCCTGGGGCTGCTGCTGCGGCCGGCTCGAGGAGAGCTACTGGTCTCAGGCGCGTGAGGAGGGAGGAGCTCGAGCGCGAGGGTCCTGGTGACGCGGTCGCCGGCGACGGTGGAGGCGCTGCTCGGGGACGAACGAGCAGAGGAGGGGAAAACGAGGAGGAGAGGAGTCTGGCTGTGGTTGGTGGATCGGGAGGGGATGGATCCCAAGGAAGAGGATCGATGGTGGCTGGTTGGCTCGGTGAAGAAAATGAGGGACTTGGTCGGAGAGGATTTGGATCGGGAGGAGATCCCGAGGTGGGAGGTGGAGTGGCGGCGACAAGGAGGATGGGACAGCTGCCCTAGATTTTAGGGTTGGTCTAGTTTATATAGCAAGCGGATTTTGGGTAAGGGCATTTGGTTTCTCCGATCTTAATCGGACGGTCTCGAATAAATAGGCTAGGGAGTCCAAACAAATAAAACGGTGATGTTTTATAGATGTTTGTTGATGATCCGGACCCAAATGTGATGACTGAACGGGTCGGGTTTGGGATAGTTTCAGAAGCGCACGCGAGGGGTCTATGCACTGTGGAGAAAGATTAAGCGGCCAGACGAGAGGGACTCGAAAAACCCGGTTGGTCTCGGAACGGTCAACGAAGACAAGGGATTTGATGAGCTCAGAAAAGAGAGAGAAGAGAGCAGTCCGGTTGATCTGAGAGAAGGTCAACCGAGAAACGGAAGAAGCGGCAACTATGAGCGGATGCAAGTTTTATGAAAACATGAGAATTCAATGCTCATGATGACATGGTGAATGCAACAATCAAATAAAACACACGACAACAACAAAAAACAAGGAAGGCATCTGGAGCGTCGGTCTTGCGGCGTTACAGTGTGAAGCGGAGTACATAGCTACTTCGGAAGCAGCAAATGAAGGAGCCTGGGTGAAGGAGTTCATATCCGATCTAGGTGTCATACCTAGTGCATCGGGTGCAATGAATTTTTTTTGTGACAATACTGGTGCAATTGCCTTGGCAAAGGAATCCAGATTTCACAAGAGAACCAAGCACATCAAGAGACGCTTCAATTCCTTCTGCGATCAAGTCAAGGAGGGAGACATAGAGATTTGCAAAATACATACGGATCTGAATGTTACAGACCCGTTGACTAAGCCTCTCTCACGAGCAAAACATGATCAGCACCAAGACTCCATGGGTGTTAGAATCATTACTATGTAATCTAGATTGTTGACTCTAGTGCAAGTGGGAGACTGAAGAAAATATGCCCTAGAGGCAATAATAAAGTTGTTATTTATATTTCATTATATCATGATAAATGTTTATTATTCATGCTAGAATAGTATTAACCGGAAACTTAGTACATGTGTGAATACATAGACAAACAGAGTGTCCCTAGTATGCCTCTACTAGACTAGCTCGTTAATCAAAGATGGTTAAGTTTCCTGACCATAGACATGTGTTGTCATTTGATGAGTGGGATCACATCATTAGAGAATGATGTGATGGACAAGACCCATCCGTTAGCTTAGCGTTAATGATCGTTTAGTTTTATTGCTATTGCTTTCATCATGACTTATACATGTTCCTTTGACTGTGAGATTATGCAACTCCCGAATACCGGAGGAACACCTTGTGTGCTATCAAACGTCACAACGTAACTAGGTGATTATAAATATGCTCTACAGGTGTCTCTGATGGTGTTTGTTGAGTTGGCATAGACCGAGATTAGGATTTGTCGCTCCGTGTATCGGGGATATATCTCTGGGCCCTCTCGATAATGTTCATCACTATAAGCCTTGCAAGCAATGTAACTAATGAGTTAGTTACGGGATGATGCATTACGGAACGAGTAAAGAGACTTGCCGGTAATGAGACTGAACTAGGTATGATGATACCGATGATCAAATCTCTGGCAAGTAACATACCGATGACAAAGGGAACAACGTACGTTGTTATGCGGTTTGACCGATAAAGATCTTCATAGAATATGTAGGAGCCAATATGAGCATCCAGGTTCCGCTATTGGTTATTGACCGGAGATGTGTCTCGGTCATGTCTACATAGTTCTCAAACTCGTAGGGTCCGCACGCTTAATGTTTGATGACAATTTGTATTATGAGTTATGTGATTTGATGTACCGAAGTTTGTTCGGAGTCCCGGATGAGATCACGGACATGACGAGGAGTCTCGAAATGGTCGAGACATAAAGATTCATATATTGGAAGGTTACATTCGGACACCGAAATGGTTCCGGTCGTTTCGGATAAGTTTCGGAGTACCGGGGGTTACCGCCCCCCCGGGAAGTTATTGGGCCTCATGGGCCTAGTGGTGGAAGAGAGGAGGCCGGCCAGGGAGTGGCGCGCACTCCCTAGCCCAAACCGAATTGGACTATGGTTGGGGGGATTTTCTTCTCTCCTCCTCCTCCTTCCCTCCTTCTCCTACTAGGAATAGGAAAGAGGGGGGGTCCTACTTGGACTAGGGAGTCCTAGTAGGATTCCACATACCTGGTGCGCCCCCCTTGGGCCGGCCAGCTCTTCCCTCCCCTCCTTTATATACGTGGCCAGGGGCACCCCAATAACATATCAAAGTTTCTCTTAGCCATGTGCGGTGCCCCCCTCCACAGTCACACACCTCAGTCATATCGTCATAGTGCTTAGGCGAAGCTCTGCGCCGGTAACTTCATCATCACCGTCACCACGCCGTCGTGCTAACGGAACTCTCCCTCAACCTCAACTGGATCAAGAGTTCGAGGGACACCATCGAGCTGAACGTGTGCTAATCGCGGAGGTGACGTACGTTCGGTACTTGGATCGGTTGGATCGCGAAGAAGTTCGACTACATCAACCGCGTTACTAAACGCTTCTGCTTTCGGTCTACGAGGGTATGTGGACACACTCTCCCCGCTCGTTGCTATGCTTCTCCTAGATAGATCTTGTGGTGATCATAGGATTTTTTTTTGAATTACTACGTTCCCCAACAGTTTATCTTGCTTAGCATAAGTTGTTGGTGCACACAAGTGAGCCTAGTTGTTGTAGGTTTTGTGCTCGACAAATTAACCGCTAGGTTTATTCTGCATTTGTTCAAGCCTAAAACGTAATTATTTTAAAGCGCCTATTCACCCCCCTCTAGGCGACAACCTCGATCTTTCAGCGTTTCACGATACAGAGCCACCGCCACCTCCTGTTCTTCATCGGGAGGCCAGATCTGGAGCCCGTTCAGGGCTCCAGAGAGAGGAATCTTCGGTCTTTGTCATCATCAACCCTCCTTCATCACCAATTCCATGATGCTCCCCATCGGGACTGGGTAATTCCTTCATAGGCTTGCTGGTCGGTGAGGAGTTGGATGAGATTCATCATGTAATTGAGTTAGTTTTGTTAGGGCTTGATCCCTAGCATCCACTTTGTTCTGAGATTGATGTTGTTGTGACTTTGCTATGCTTAATGCTTATCACTAGGGCCCGAGTACCATGATTTCAGATATGAAATGTTTATGTTTTCACCATTTTATCTATGTTCTTGATCCAATCTTGCTAGTCATATGCACCTGCTATGTGTTATGATCCGTAAACCCCAATGTGACAGTAATTGGGATACTTTCCGGTGATGGGCATAGTTTGAGGAGTTCATGTATTCATTATGTGTTAATACTTTGTTTCGGTTCTTTATTAAAAGGAGGCCTTAATATCCCTTAGTTTCCTTAAGGACCCCGCTGCCACGGGAGGGTAGGACAAAATATGTCATGCAAGTTCTTTTCCATAGGCATGTATGACTATTTACGGAATACATGCCTATATTATATTTATGAACTGGAGCTAGTTCTGTGTAGCCCTAGGTTATGACTGTTATATGATGAATACCATCCAACGAATTCAGTGATCCAGTGCCTACGAGTTTTTCCACAGATTGTTCTTACTAAGTTACTACTATTGCTGCTACTATTACAATTGCTACAAAATTACTGCTACTACTATTACCGTCACTACTGCTATCATAACTATCGTACTATTGTGCTACTAATCACTCTGCTGCAGATATTTAATCTCCAGGTGTGGTTGAATTGACAACTCAACTGCTAATACTTGCAAATATTCTTTGGATCCTCTTGTGTCGAGTCTATAAATTTGGGTTGAATTCATTAGTTCTGAAAACTATTGCGATCCCCTATACTTGTGGGTTATCAGTCTAACTACAATAAAATAAGATCGCATGAAAACTTTCACCCCATCCGAGAACATTTTTATCCCACTTAGAAAATAATATTTCGGAGGTGCCGCAGGCGTGTGCGAGTGTGGTTGGTCTCAGAAAAGACAACGAAAAGGACAGGAAGAACCGACAACTACGAACGGATGCAAGTTTTGAAAAGAATGATGGCACGAAGTGCCGATGCAATGCAAATGATGCGACGATGAATGCAACAAACAAATGAATCACACGACAACAATGAAAATAACTAAAAGGCATCTGGAGCATCGGTTCCGGGGTGTCACATGGAGCTATTATGTATCACTTTAGGTTGTGACTGTTACATGATGATGAATGTCATCCATACTCAATATCTATCGATGATCCAATGCGTACGTTTTTTCTCATATTGTCTTTGCTAAGTTACTACTATCGTTGCTGTTACAAAATTGCTATTGTTACTATTGTTACCGCTACTATCAAATATTGTGCTACTAAATACTTTGCTGCAGAGAGTTACTTTTCCAGGTGTGGTTGCATTGACAAGTCAACTGCTAAGACTCATAAGTATTATTTGGCTCCCCTTGCGTCGAATCAATAAATTGGGCGAAATACTACCCGCGGAGACTGTCTCGATCCCCTATACTTGTCGGTTATCACACCCATGCTTGGGATGATGGTGAGCGGTTCTGCAATCCATGGGCGGCGATGCTAAGTCCACAGTTGATGGTGCTACGCTCGTCGGTCAGTGGTGCTACGAGTGGCGGCGAGTGGTGAATGTGGTATGCAATTAATTGTTCGACGCCCATGCTACATCCATGGTTGACGGGTGCTGGAGCTGGACGACCACGATGCTGGAACCTATTGGCGGTGATGCTACTTGCTGGAACCAGCCGGCCTCGACGACAACCACATGCATGAACCAATTGGTTAGTGTGTTGTCTGTTGTAACCAGAAGACCGCGATGGCGATCCCGTACTATAACCTGTCGATCGCGATGCTACGACCATGGTTGCCGCATCATGGATCCCGTTGCCGCTGATACTGCGAGTAGCACCGAATCATGTGCCACGAATGGCGCGATTGAGAGTTTCAAGTGGGATCTGGCAACAAATGAGGTCAAACCGACTGTTGGTGCAAGGCGTACTAGGGGTATGAGACATGGGAGAGGTTGTCCGCGAGGGGATGAGAAGATGGACACTCTGATAATCAAACAGAGCGAATCGTGCGACTAGCGAGGTGATCGATCTCATGTGGGATCCTTCCACCAACGCCTAGCGCTGATCTTTTTAGTTTCTCTATGTAACCGTTTAAGCTGATGTATAGTTTTCTCTCTATTTAGGGCTTTTCTGGAATTAAACTACAGAAGAAAATTCAAAACTAATTAATTTCAATGAAAATACGAAAAAGCCAGGAGGTCAAATTTGAAATTTTGGTTTGTGACAAAGGATTTGACAAATGCTATTCCTGCTATTCAAAGAGTTGTTAACAAAAATGGCAGAATTAATGAATTGAGCGTGGGTTCTTTGTTGTGAAACTAGCGTACCAGGGTTCAAGTCATAAACTTGACAGTGATGTTCGTATTTTTCTAAATTTATTTTATGCTTTTGATGATGTTTGTTAAGTGAGATGAGACATCTCGTTGACTAATATCTCTGGTGACTTCGATAATCTTAATATGTGATGCCGGCTCCGTATCTTGAAGGTGCTCATATGGTTAGGATGTGCATGCGTGCGTTTTTAGAGGTGAATGTATGTTCGTGCATCTACAATTTTACTGTGTTTTTTCAGAGTACGCCTAGGCGTACCATAGCTTTATAGAAGGCAGAAGTTTGATTACAAGAACACCGCCACTCGTTGCGAACAACGAGTGTAGCACAACACTACACCCTGGCAAGTCTGAAGACATCCACCACACGACCAGACAAAACTACAAAGCAAAAGAGCTTGTCCTAAACACATGGTCTCGACCAACGCCGGACACCTCCAAGACCACCAGCTCCTAAGAAACTTTTCTTGTCCACGCACCATCCATTCTGAATGCCTAAGAGGAGGTGACAAGTGAATGACATGACTTGATCAGATCCGAGAAAGACACCGTCTTGGACGCACTGGCGATGGCCGTACGTAGCGTTGCCAAGATCAAGAAAGGACCACGACGAACACAGGAGGAGAGCAACGAGGAACCCAGTCGTGCCTCCAAACACAATGCTCTCAACAGAGGAGTGACGTTGAGGACACCGGCATCATGCCGATCCAATCAAATTTAGGGTTTCGTCCAGAAACAACCATGAACTCAAACATGGCGAGAAGAATATCGAATCCACCTCGGTGACGCCTTCAAGGAGGCGTGTGACGCTTCGAGAAACATGTGCGCCATCGCCGCCGGCCCGGCCAAAGCTAAGCAAGATTTTTCATCCGAGGATTGTACATCTTCATACCACGAAAGAGTTGGCAAGCACCGTCCATGAGGTCTCACACTGCCACCACCGCAGCTCCACACCATCGTAGCCGCCAGACCGCACGGCTGAGAGTAACGCGGCCCAACCAACATCTCCAAGTTTTTACTGTCTTAATTGAAAAAAAAAGGGCAGAATTCCTGCCGGTTTATACGGTCAAAAAGAAAATGGCTGAAAAAAAAAGAAAATGGCTGCGTGTATAGGTTCAAAAAAAATATTTCCTCCGTTTCATAATATAAAAATATTTTTGACACTACACTGTGGCAAAAACGTTTGGAGGGAGGGAGTAGAAAACACACGTTCGAGAAGCACCGATCCCTCTCTACTAAACCTAATCTACTCAGTAATATCCACACACGGACGCAAACCTCGACCGGCGATGCGGACTCGCTCCTCCTCGACATCCTCACCTCCGGCGATGCGGACTCGCTCCTCCTCGACATCCTCTCTTCCGGCGGCGAAGCGGGCGCGCTCCTCCTCTCCTCTGGCGGTGAAGCGGCGACGCGAGCGCGCTCCTCCTCAACATTCTCTTCCGTCGAGATTCCCACCCGCTCCAGGTGAGCTACTCGCCTCTCAGTCGCACCTACTCTGCAGGGGAAACTTTTAGTAGCTACTAATTGGGATGCAAAGGAAACCCTAGATTTGTAGCAGCACATACCTGACGTGAGGCGCGCGTTTTTGGGTCCGAACCAACAGATCCGGACACGGGGTAAGGTTTCGTAGGCTTGGTTGGAGAGGGAGTCCTAGGGTAATGTTTGGCTTGAGCCCCAACTAGCCATACAATTTTTTTGGTATCACCGATGCATGAGTATGACAAAAAATTCGGTAAGTTATTAGTGTTTGGATCGTAGCCCATTCCAAGTCCAAAATTTTAGCAAAAAATATACCCATGTTTGGTTTACCACCAACTGACTTGATGCAGCGAAGTGCCTTGGTGCAAGCGCTTGCTAATCGGGTGAGGGCCGACTTGCTTAATTAAAGCCAAAAGAATCTGAACACACCCCTAGAGAAGCGGTTTGCGAGTACATTGGCGTGGGTTACTTGTGTTCTGGCGGCGGCACGAAACATGGGGAACACGAACATCTCCCACGCAGTTGAGATTCGACGTTGCGCCCACCGCCTCTCAATCTGCTACCCCCTTTATGCTCCCCTCAGCTTTCTCTCACTTGCTCCCTGGCGCACCGCTGGTCCTTTCTGGTAGTAACACGTTCGGCCCCTGCATCGGCGGTTGTACGTTCCTGGCCACTGCGCACACCCCTGGGCTCCCACTGCGGCTGCGCCCATGGAAAATTTATCTCAACTGGAACATTCTGGCGAATGGGATGCAACCTTACTTGGTTAGAACATTTGGACAACTAGGTGATACCCTACTGATCAATTATTCTCGATTTAAGCCATAGTATAACTAATTTTAAGTTTTTTTAGGGGAGCTAATTTTAGGTAGAAGATGTAGTTTGCAGGTACTCGCATGCACTGCTTGATGATGTCCTTCATGCTGTTAAAAAAATGAAAATTATTAGTATGGTTGTACTTGTGTAATCAGGTTAGCTGAGAGAAACAGACTTTTAGCTAATTTTAATTGGATGAGAGAACTGATGGTACCTATATATTTATTGTGATTATCCTCTCGACCTTGTTACGTGTTCAAAGTCACATCGTTGCTTTATGCCATCCGACAACCTGAGATGAAGTTCTCCAGCTGGAAGATCTACCTCTTTTCCACTATTGCATGTAAATATTGCATTCTTGAGAAATTCAACGTTAAATATGTAAGTGTTATCAGTTTGTACCTCTCTCTGTTGGTGGTTTCAGCTTCTTTGTATTAAATGCTCCTTTTAGCTAAAGAGTACCTGCGAACAAAAAACATGATATGAATTCATGTTCGATTGATATGAACTAATCAATCTATACAGAGAGTTTTAAAGGTATTACCTATTTTGTTTTTTCTCGGTATCAATAGTTGCGGGTTGGCAAGAGGCGAGTGTAACATTGTTCAATTCCTCTAGTGTTTTGATCATTGAACTGCAGCAAAAGTTTGGTCAGAGGTGTTTAGATAGAGCCTTTAACTTCTATGTTCTGGTTGATGGCAAACCTCTGGATACTAATTGTTGAAGATGGATGGGTAATCAGTTCCTTGCTTTGACATGGCTTGAAGTATTTCATGGCTCATGTCAGTTTTTCTATAGGAAATTATGGTTGAAATTACGCTCAAGAAGATACTTTTTAAAGGAATAGAAACTGTCTACCTTTGTAGAGAGTGACATTTGTTCATTGTCGACTGACAAGCTTTTCTTTATGAAATAACTTGCGGGGAACCTAGATACTGAATTAATCTTCATTCTAGTAAGTACAGCATCGACTCTCATATGGAAGGGTCCCTATCATGATGATCATACTCTAGCAAGCGCCAACAACCTCATTTGGCGTAATATAGCAACAGTCTAGATGATTATCTATTTGATTGATCATTTCACTTGATGAATCATATGGCCCAGCATTAGACGACATTGAAGATCTCGCACAATTAAATCCTTGGGTCACATACTTGAGAAGAATCTGTACATACCATTATGATTAACCTTCTCCGTATTTTGACCTTGATATTTAACGACCAAGTAGAGACTGTGTACCAATGCGAGTAGCAAGAGACGTGTGAAGCAATGAAGCCAATCCAAGCATCAAGAGACCTATGAAGCAAATGGTCAAGCACCTTTCGATCTTTACCAAATTCTGGGAAATTAAAAAAACCTAAGTTTGGGGATACGAAAATCACGGGTGGCTGAAATAGGGAGCATGCAGTATAGTATATTGGAGAAACATGATGATATCTTTTCTACTACGTCTATCCTAAATGATAAGAAACAGATCAATTTTCTATAGAGTAAAAGTGATTTGCTAATCTGAATTGCAACAACCCGATGAAAGTCTCTATGACACTCTTCAATGGCATGGAAAAAGGAGCCAATAACCTTACCTGTGAGTTCTTTCTGATCACACTGCCCTTGTCAGATTTTAGAGTTTAAACTCTAGCATCAACCTATTATTCCTATTAGAAATGGATATAATCAATTGTAGAATAAACACACACATCAGAATATAATATGGGAACCAAGGCTCTTGAGATTTTTTCTCAGATGAGCAAAGTTGTAACAAGAAGAAATAGGAAGTACCATGAAACTTAAAAGCCTAATATTCCATATTAGCATTGTATGTTTTTGCAGATGAAAGTGATAGTTAAGAACAATCTGGACAAATGCGATTAGCAAAAGACCTGTGTAACAACGGAATCAATTGGAGCAGCAGCAGTCCTATGAAGCAAATCGTCGAGCACCTTTCGTACCGAATTGCAATCTGAGAAATTCATAAAAATAAGCTCAGGGATAGGAAAAATCAGTGTGGCTAAAATTAGGGAGAGTACAACTTCTAGAGTGGAGGCCGGTTCATGGATGAGGACGCGAGCATGTGTGTGTGCTGGATGATGATGGCAGCATAAACTGGTTGTTAAACGCAAATGCACCAGCAGCTTTTTCGCATTTGTAGGGTAATGGAGGGCGATCTATGAGGGGTGATAAATGCTGCGGTGCCTCGGCCGTTTCATGGACATTTGCGGCCAGGAGAGCATACGTCGTGGAGGCGGAAGGGGCGGCGGCAATAGGGTGGTAGCAGGAAAGTCTACCAATAAGCGAGTTAATGTGCACCTATGGTTGGGGAGCGTCGGACGTGGCGGTGGCGGGCTCGAGAATGCATCGGCTGCGACGGAGGTGGCCGGGAGAGTGTCTGCTGCGGTGGGGGCTGGCCGGGGGACAACATAGCTGGGGTGGGGGGGGGGCGCTCTATGGGCTGCGGTGGCTGGCTGGTGAGCATTGGCAAGCGATAAGGCAAGCCATGGGAAGATCAGGACACAATGCGGAAGATGAGCACGGCCTATTGATTCTATTCCCGTGGTCTCCCACCAAACAATAAGAGTACAGCCCACCTAATGTATAGGTACCAATGTACAGTCCACGTACAATAACCTGCTTGGACTGGCTAGTTGGAGCCTGTGAAGCGCTGCCGCAGCAAATCAAGCGGGATGGTGCGGGGCAGGGAGCAGACAATGCGAGGAAAAGAATAGGGGTGACGTGGACGCACGAGAGCGCAGAGAATTTAGGTACTGGGGGGGTTCCTATTTAGATATAGTAGATATCTAAGGGTGAAGGTCTGACCGCCGAGATCTGGGGAGGATCGGGTGGTGTGAGGTACCGACGGTAGCATCTGAGTGGAGAGCACAGCCAGCGGATGTGCAGAAGCATGGGATGAGAGGAGGAGAGGAGCGATGATGGACGGGGTTGCCCCGCTCCCACAGAAGCACAAGGTGGAAGATGACCTGTAAAACAGGTCTTTTTTTGGGTACGATGGGCCGCCAATCTTAGTGTGCTGCACTGGGGTTGGTCGAACTCGGTATTCATAGTAGCCCAGGCGATGTATAAGAGCCCCTTTGGCAAGGGCTGGCATCATTTTTGATATTTGAATTCTTTACTTCTTTTCTTGATAATCATGCTTGCTTAAGTTTGCTTTACTTCTTTTTTGCAGCTGCCATCCATGGGGATAGTGGACTGATGCTGATTCTGTTTTAGACGCCCTCAGGCTTTGCAATTTTCACATTTTGTGGGTTACTTATTAACCGACCAAATGCTGTGGAGGTGTACTATATGTTCTTCCTTCCTTGGTTACGGATGTGCTTGCTTTCTCTTGTTGTCTATGTCAATTACCTAATTTTCTGTTTTATCCTTGTCTCTTCCAGGAAATATGGGTTAACTTTAGTGATAGTCGGAAGGCAAAACGTGTTAGTGCCCACTTCTTTCGTTTGATTCCCTGCTTCTGATTGTTATTTTCTTATGTTGTTCGCCGCCAAATTAATCCTACTAGTTATCTTGCACCATTCATGATTGCCTCATTATTTATTTATTTTGTGTTGAGGGAGGAACATTATTGTTCATTACTACTTCTTAAATAATTGAGAGGCTAACACAACTTTCATCCATAATTCTAAATGTACCCTTGATGCAAATGCATGCACGTCCAAAACTACTTCTGCTAAATTAAGTATCATGTCATCGGTGTAACAGGACTTCTAACAAATCAGTTACTCCCTCCGTTCCTAAATGTAAGACCTTTTAGGATTCCACTACAGACTACATACGGAGCAAAATGAGTGAATCTACGCTCTAAAGTGCGTCTATATACATCCGTATGTAGTTCATAGTGGAATCTCTAAAAGGTCTTATACTTAGGAACTGAGGATCGGAGGGAGTACTTGATGTGCTGCTACTATTGAAGAGCAGCACTGTGGTCTGTTGCAAAACTACATCTCATTACCTTGCTTTATGAACTTATATAATCTGAATTACACTAGTATTTGATGAAGGTTCTATCGTGACGGTTAAGATATATCTACTGAATCAGCATCCTCTCCTGATTGAGAGACACGACATGATAATTCATTAATCGATTCTTTTTGCCACTGAACATGGTCATCCTTGTTTATATCTTTGTCAGGCTGTTTTGCTGGAAGAGTTTCAAACTTTTGAGGACAAGTCCAGCGCCATTAATGAAAGTACTGGTGTCAGCAAAAGGCTTATTAAGATGATCATGAACTGTCGCTTCCCTGATCAGAAAATGGCTGTTGGAAAGCTTGAATATAAAAAAATTATTGAAGAGAGACTGGTGAGTATTAAGTTCCTGGTTTATCTATATTTTGAACTACTTTCATCATCATTTTTGCTGTGACTTCTTCCAGAAAATAGATTGCCTGTATAATACAACTGTAATGGAGGTAATGTGGGGCGTACAGCATTGCATGCGAAGTTTGGTGCCTGAGGAGAAATCACAGCTGGCTGAAGCTGACCGTCTCCCGCTGAGTCTAGGACTACAATATGTACTGAGTCATTATGGCTGTGATGTCGAATCAGATATGGTGAGTTAACTAGTTACCATGCTTTTTATTTTATAGCTCCCTGTCATTTGGTATTGCACTGTATGATAGCTTGTGTTATGTGCAACTTCTATAGAAAATATAGTTGCATCTTTGCTTTAGTGATGAAGCAATCTTCTTTGTGTCCAGGTCAGTGAGCAAATCGTTGCCACGGCTTCTGCCTTGTTTCAGTGTGATTCTGTTGAGAAGAAGTATTCTAGAGCCTTGCGCAATGCAGGTGATCTCATTAAGGATGTATCTGGCATCAACTGTGAGGGTTGGACGTTACTAAAAATTGCAAAAGCTCTGAAGATGATATGGTGGCCTGAATTTGGCGATTCCTCTGAGGTAAACTGTAATACTATTTCGGAAGGAAGCCGATAACTGCCACACGTATGGCGTGGAGGGCAACCCGCCCGCACGCATCGTGTGGCATGGACGGGAACCGCCCCGCACGACCCCGTCCGCGCGCACAAAAGCGCCCGCACGTCCGGTGCGTGGCAACCCCGCCCGCACTGCCTCGTCCGGGCCAGACGAGCCGCTGCCTGTACGACCTAGCCGTTCCCGACCTTTGATCCGTCCCCTTTCTCGTCTGCGCCCTCGCCTCCCGCCTGTCGAACCCCGACCTCCGTCGCCGGCCATCTCTGGTTGCCATGGCAACCAGGGAGGATCTGTAGGGCGCTCCCACCGCAAACCACACCCCTTATCTCCCCCCACCCCATCCCACCCCCCAACCCCCACTCCAACAACGCCCTCCAGAGACGACCAGCTAAAAGCAGGTGAATCTCCCGATCTCCCTACTGTTTCTCATCCTCCTTCTGGGCAGAAAATTGCAAAATTACCAACGAAGTTGGTAACTAGATCCATCCTACAGGGTTAAAACACTACATACGTTGTGTGACTTCGCAGTTGCCAAGCAGAATACACTAGATCTGCCATGTAGTATGCTAGAGATAACCGTGAGTTCTCAGTAGGTTGATGCTCCTAGTTGGTGAATGAATGGATGTGCAGGAATCCATAAAAAAGGAGAGAGAATTGATAAATTTGGAATAATGGGGGGTGTGAAAATTAATTGCCATTGGTGTATAACGTCAGTTGCCACATGTCATTGTCGTCAACTGCCATCATGTCAACTTATTGCTTGCCATCCTATTGTAGAGCCTGATGCCATCGAATCAAACGGATAGCTAGCACCAGATTTTAGAAAAGGATAGTGGATGTGCATGTCCTACTAGCCATGATATGTTGGTTGCCAACGCATGAAAATGTGATAGCACTGACGTGTTAACTTTTACATGCAAGCAGTACAATGATAAAAAAAATTTGGATTGTTGATGCCTTCTTGTTCATCCAGTGATTGAGAGCACATCAGAACAGAAGCGAGACACGGAAAAGAATGAATCACGAAGATGGTGCAGATGATTGGGGTTCTCAAAGGCCAGAAATGCCGCCACCTTTCGATGCATTAGAGTACAGTCAGCTCATCTCTGCAGGGCCGTTGCTGCCGCTGCTAGAACAGTATGCAGGCGTAGGTACGATGCGTGCTAAAAAATGAAGAGAAACATTTGCCATCTTCGCGACGATGGACATGACATTCTACTTATGTCGTGCACTGTCATTTGTCTTGCAGGTTCTTATGACCAGAACACTCTTAGGGGGGCCCTGTGGCAAGTGCAGTCACAAGGCGCTAACGCTGACAAATGTACGGGCAGCCAACTCCAACTAGCTAGTATGGCTAATCAAGGTAATGCAAAAACGAAAAAAGAGCATATAATGCTGTGGACATGAAAAATGAACATGAAAAAAAGATGGCAAAAGGACTTACGAGTTTTCACGGGTGTAAAATGCAGAGCCTTCGTGCAGCACGTGGAATCAGGCAGCACCCATGTACCTGCCATCGACGTCGTACACAGGTGAGTCCATAAACATAGTGAAGATGCGGATGCTCAGTCAGCACAAGGCATAGTTGACAACTACAAAAATTGTCATGACTGGTCTTCTACGGTTGCCATGTATTAAAAATAACATTTGTCATCTCTGCACACCTGCAGTTGCCATGTAGGAAAAGCTGCAGTTGCCATTTCATGACAACTGCAATTGCCATCTAATAACAAACTGCGATTGCCCTACCGATGCAACTTCAGTTGCCATGCAAGCAAAAATGCATTTGCCACATAAGGGCAACTGCAGTTGCCGTGCTAGCACGAAATGCATTTGCCGCGATTTGACCAACCACTACTATGATTGCAGGTTATTACGCTGGTGGTGATCCGGCAAACGTCTCCTGGCAAGCTTCGCAAATTCCTGGTGGATCACGTCATTATGGTGTAACAGACCACACATGATGGTCAAATACAGCACAACAAGGTAGAGGGAAAATATCTGAACCACATAAAACAACGCTACATTTGCTATTTGTAGTTATTTGTAGGCAAAACAATGGTTGCCATGTTTGTTGAACAGTAGGTGCCATGTCTGCACACCTACAGCTGCCATAAAAATGACCATCTACAGACTGACGGCTTGCTGTCTGTAAAAGATGTCATGGAAAATCACTCGAAGATGGTGTGATTCGTTGCGATTCACATGTTATCCAACACAAAATTCTTAATCTCGTACCTGTTTTTCCCTGTTACAGAACCTACAACTATAATGCACGCGGCGCTGACACATCTACTGCGGGGAGCTCTGAGCGCACGGAAGATGCGTTCCACCAGACAGCAGACAAACATGCCGCAAACAATTTCGAGTCAGAGTCGGGAATGGCAATCATTCCAGCAATGCCGGCAAGTACCCCTTTGAACACAAGCACTGGCAACTCTCAGGTAGATGGGACTGCCGCCCATACTGAAGTGAACGATGAAACTGACGACGACGCGCAAGGGGATGAAGATGGTGGGCAATCAGAGATCGTGGTGCCTCAGCCACCGTACATGGGGCAGAGATTTGAGTCATTCGAAGCAGCAAAGAAATACTACCAGACATATGCAAAGTTCCATGGGTTTGCGGTCAACACCGAGTACCGTAGGAAAATTAAGAAAACTAACGAGTACAGCAGAGGTGAGATGAGGTGACACAAGGCACGCAGGAACAGAATGGGAAAGGCGATGCGCCTGTCGTTCCGGAACGAAAGAGAGGTATCATTCAGAAGACTGAGTGCCCTGTCCGGTGTAAGCTAAACGTAGATGGAGCACAGTGGGTGGTCAATGAGTATTTTGACGAGCACAACCACCAACTGACAAAGAAGTTCGACCTGGTGAAATTTCTGACCGCCCACAGAGGGTTCACCTCCGTCAAAAGGCAATTCGTAAAGCTGCTACATGATTGTAACGTCGGTCCATCGAGAATGGTGCAGATACTATCTCTCATCCACAGCAAAAAGGGGACTCTGAGTAGCATGCCGTACATACCAGCTGACGTCACAAACCTACGGGCAAGGTACCGTAGAGAGAGCAAGTTGGCAGACATAGAGGTCACAATTGCCTACTTTGATGAGAAAGCCAAAGAAGATGCAGATTTCTTTTACAGGATAAGGTTGGACGATGAGGACCGTGTCAGGAACATGTATTGAGTGGATGGTGCTGCAAGGAGAGCCTACAAACATTTCCGAGATTGCATTTCATTCGACGCGACGTACCTCACCAACATGTACAAGATGCCGTGCGCTCCGTTCATAGGGATAAATAACCACAATCAGTCGTTGCAGTTCGGCTGCGGGCTCGTCCGGAACGAAGACATGGTTGGGTACGTTTGGCTGTTCAAGACCTTCTTGGAGTGCATGGATAGACTTGCTCCGATGAACATAATAACGGACCAGGATTTCAGCATGCGTGCAGGCATAGAGGAGGTCTTTCCGTTGGCAGAGCGCATGCACTGTAGGTGTCACATTATAAAGAAGGCTGAGGAGACGTTAGGACCGTTCTTTGCTGACCGTCCAGAGCTGCACAAGGCATTCGAACTGTGCGTGGACCACAGCTTGACGGTGGAGGAGTTTGAAAGGAGCTGGATGGCCATGACTGAAACACATCAAGTCCAAGACAACGAGACTCTTCTAAGCCTGTGGGAGAAGCGAATGTACCGGGTGCCGGCCTACTTCATGCAGTGCTTCTTCCCCTTTCTGCAGACTACGCAGCGCAGCGAGAGATTAATGCTGTTTTGAAGCGGTATGTCAGTCCTGGCAACTTATTGCTATAGTTTGCCAAGCAGTACACAACTTTGCAAAACAAAAATTCTGGAATCTGAGCTGCAGCAAGAAGCGAACATCGCGCTAAAGCAGTCAAAATTGCTAACGTACTTATCGATGGAGAGGCAAATGAGCAAGATATACACCAACAAGATCTTTAACAAGTAAGTCAGTTGCGTTACAGTCTTATTTACAGAAAAAGCACCAAGTTAGTATGTGCCTTATAGAGTGCGATGCAGTTGCCATGATTTTGCGGTTGCCATATTTAATAAAGTACTGTTTGCCATGCTTACTCAGATGCAGTTGTCATATTCAATAGAAATTCTGTTTGTCATGCTTACCCGGATGCAGTTTTAATGTTCAATGAAATGCAGTTGCCATGTTTAATGCAATGTACTTTCACTGGACATGTTGGTGTGCAAATGCTAGTGTCAAATGGAAAATGTTATGTTGTTGCCATGTCTATTGAAATGCAATTGCCATGTTTACTAAAATGCAACTGCCATGTTTGCTGAAATGCAATTGTCATGTTTAATAAACTCTAGTTGCCATGTTTAACAAAATGCAGTTGCCATGTTTAAATAAGATGCATCTGCCATGTTTGTTGAAAATGCAGTTGCCATGTCTATTGTACTGCATTTGCCATGTATAGCGTACTGCATTTGCCATGTTCAACATACTATATTTGCCATGTTCAATGAATTACGTTTGCCATGTTCAAACAAAATGTATATCTATTTTCCATGACAACATAAGGTGCTACAAGAAAAAAGCCCATAATAGTTTAACAGAAAACACACAAAAAATGCAGATTCCAGGAAGAAATAAAGCGTGCCAGTATGTTCACGGCTTTCCAGGTGGACGAACGTACGTTCAAGGTGTGTTCTATTTTGGGCATGTCAGATTCAGAACCTGAAGACCCGGACAAAGGAAGGAACTACTTCGTCACAGCCTCGATAGGCGAAGGCGAGTTCTACTGCCAATGCTGCAAGTTCGAACGGGGCGGCATTGTGTGCTGTCACATACTAAAAGTAATGGACGTGAACGCTATGACACGGATGCCCCGACATTTCATAAGGCGGCGATGGACTTGGGACGCTGACGATGCGTTGGCGCCGCAAACAACACACGCAGTTCTGGCTGTGCATGATGAGAGACCAGAGTCAACCATGGAAGCCGTGAGGCACGTTGTGCTGACCAAGAACCATACTGAGCTAATTGATGAAGCGTGCAAGAGTGATGATATAGCGAGAGCCGCAGAAAAACACAGGAAAGCACTAAAAAGAGAGCTTGATGAGATCAAGAAGAGGAAATCCGAGGAAGCCTTACACCGGTTCCCCCGCACATCAAGCGTGCCTTCATCCACGGGACCGTCGTCTGAAAACTCAAAGATAGGATCTGGAACAGCAAGCACACAGATCCAGGTCAGGAACCCACCCCGTTCCATCACAAAGGGTCATCCAAGAGAGATAAGGTATAAGTCGGGATTGGAGATCCAAGCAAAACACAAGAAAACGAAGAAAGGGGCGGCCAATCCATGAGCAAAAATTGTGGCGTTGTGGACATTTTGTTTTGTACCCTAGATGTTGAGAATTCTTTTTTAAAACAATTGGGGGAATAACTCTTCAGGGGCATCAGAAGTGCAAGGGAAAATTCATTGAATGGTTAAATGCAGTTGCCATGTTATGGGTACTTAATCTGCCATGATGTATGCATTTAATTTGCCATGTTATGTGTAGTTAGTCTGCCATGATTTTTGATACTAAACATGCCATGCTAATTTATGCTAAATATGCCATGCTGTTTTGTACTGAATATGCCATGCTAGTTGTAGTGGATCTGCCATGTTAATTATACTGGATCTGCCATCTTAGTTGTGCTGTAGTTGCCATGTTAATTATGCTGGAGCTGCCATGTTGTTTGTACTGTATCTGCCATGTTAGATGTACTGGACATATGCCATGGTATTCCTGATGACTCTGCATGGCATGTATTCACATGACAAAAATGACGCGGTTTACGGCCACGTAGTGAGTTGTGTGCAAGTGTATGGGAAACAAGTTGGAAAACAGCGTAACGTGCATAAACCCCAGCAAAAACGTTGTGGCTGCATGATCAACCTACCCCCGTGCAGTTACCGATGAAAATGAAGAAGCAAAACAGCCAAAAATGTAAAACGACAATGACTTCCACTACCCATGTCTGATGAACTACATTTGCCATTGTTTTTAAAACATCGTAGACGCGTTCAAAGCATCAAACCGGTGCTAGAAACGACGAAATCATTGTAATAATTACGCCTAAAAGAAGGTTCACGTCCACACATATATTACATGGAACTATTCAAATGTCACTCGCACACCACCACTACATAGTAGCCTACGCGGGGTTGTAGCCACAACATAGCACACAAACATAGTTTTCAACGATAAACAACGAGATAATACCTTACATTCCTCGGCAACAGAATGTAAGGTGTGCGTCCGGTCTGTAACGCCACGTGATCACTTGTACTTTTTGGTGACTTTCTTGACAGCTTCCTGCACAAACTCGCGTGCTCCCGACCGCTTGTTGAAATCTTCATTCGTCAACCAGTTCCATGTGTGGATTTTCCGGAGCTCAACGACCGTTGCAGCTGTGATAGCGGGGACAATTCTGCCTTCCCACTTCGCAAGGTACTCCAGCGCGTGAAAGCCACAGTCCGT
The DNA here is from genome assembly GCF_018294505.1 of Triticum aestivum. Taxonomy (NCBI): domain Eukaryota; kingdom Viridiplantae; phylum Streptophyta; class Magnoliopsida; order Poales; family Poaceae; genus Triticum; species Triticum aestivum. Next base: position 421,032,400 of record NC_057809.1, read on the forward strand.
CCTGCACGAGGAAAAGAGTAAGGTGACCACGCAAAGAGCTCAGACGTAACAAAAGACAGACTTCAATTTCAGATCTGACAAACAAAACAGGAATTGGATTGATGTAAAATGGCAGACGAAAAGGGAGGAAGGAATTACGTGTTCCCTTGCTTTGTAGTCGCCACATACTCAGTCGGGAAATGACTGATCTGGACCTTTGAGTGTTCATAGTGACGGTGCCATGTCTCTTTGAGGTTCTTAATGAAGAATTCAGCATGCGTGGTGAGATCTGCATCATCTTCCGAACGGATTGAATCAAGCACCTCAACGCGTTGGTTCTTCAGGTCAAGACAGATCACGTAGTGGTGATCACACTTGTCGTGTGGGTCATGTGGTGAAAGCTCCTGGAACATGGGGAACATGACCTGCATTTAAAAAAGTGAGGAAAATGAGAATCAACTCCTTCATGTTATGGGGTGTGGTCGTTTACGCTTTCAGCTCCTTCATGTGCTTGCTGCCGGACCTCGCATTTCCAAACCGCTTGACGATATCGTATAGTTGGGTCTGTTCTTTAGTGGCCCTGAATTCGGGCTCGTAGTCTTTTGCGGGAGGTCGGTGCACTACCCTCTGCTGCCTCACAGAATCAAGAGTGGCACTCCTAATGGTATCCTCAGATACCGTGTCTGCAGGCACGTTGGAACTTGATTGCCCTTGCCCTCGTGAGGACTTCCTCTGCAATGCTTCCTCCTCAAGCATGCGGTAAGTTTCTTCAAGAGACGGTGAAATCTCCTCGGGTGTGGCTGCAGTGATAAAAAAAAGTGGGTTAGGATACCTAGGAAATCAAAAGCAGATGGATTGTGAGAAAAGATGGGGTGCATGATGTGTGAGTTGTAGGTAGGAAAAAGTGGGGCAGTTGCCATGTGTGGTCCAGCTGTAGTGACCATGTCATAGCAACTACAGTTGCCATGTAGTTGGAATGTAGTTGCCATCTAGTTGGAATGTAGTTGCCATGTCACAACAACTACAGTTGCCATGTTGTGTCAACTGCACTTGCCATGTGATTGCTTTATGAAAAAATGCAGCATGGAAACAAAAAAAATGCAGGTGACATGGTGTTGAATCAATTCCAGTTGCCATGTGTGATGCACTGTGTTTGCCATGTTACGGAGACTACGGTTGCCATATTGAATCAACTTCAGTTGCCACATGGTTGCCCAAATGTAAAATGCAGCATGGCAGAAAAAAAGTAGGTGACATGGTGCATCAAATCCAGTTGCCATGTCATCGCATGTCAGTTGCCATCACAAGTGAGAACCCCCCAAAACAAAAAATATGATTGGGACAACAGTGAAACTACACAGACATGTGCAAGAAAAATCATACGGACATGGCAAGTGTACCTGCCACAATCGGCTCTGCGAACTTGACAGCCTTCCTGCCCTCGACCATTGGCTGCGCCATCATTGCAGGCATGCCTCCCTGAAATGCAAAGGCAACTGGCATAGGATCTTGCACAATCGGTTGATCTTGACTGATGCCAAGGTTGAAACTTGGTGGGGTAAAGGCCATTGGGTGCCTCTCATTCCTGCTGGTCGGACCACGAACGACTTGCGGGGCAGAATCCAAGGGTGAAAGATCAACAAACATATCTGAATCGGCCGCTGCAGAATGATCGTCCTTATTTGCAGGGCGGGGCGTGTTGTTAGTGGTATCAACCGTAGCTTTCATGACAATCTTCTTGTTTGGGCTGTAGGGGACACCGACGTTGACTGGGAGCCTGGAAGTGCGCAGATTTATGCTGGGGATTTCCACTGCAGGAAAAGGCGCAGTCTGCTCCGGGTGTTCACCTGCGTCGCTCGTGCCCGGCTTGACACCTGCATCAGTTGTGCTCCGGTCTTCAGGTTTCTCCGTCACATTGCTTTTGGCAGGTGGCGGGAACAGTGTGGACGCAGGAACAAAACCAGACTCGTCTCTGCTGCTCCTGGCTACTGTCGGTGCGTTCGGTATGTCTGTTGGTTGCTTGCGGGGGCTACGACGCCTAGGTGGTAGACCAACACGCGAAACAGTCGCCTTAGCAGTATCTGCACCGCCAGGAGCTAGAGCTGTTGTGCCAGGACTCTCACCTGTAGATGGCATGTCCTTGTGAACTGCCACCTCGACCGCTTCTGTCGTGGACACAGGAGTGCCACCGCGCACGCGCTTGGAATCAGTGTCAGATGAGCGGGAATCTTCCTTGCCTAGGTTCGTCTCGGGAGCGTCCACTTCAACGCTTGCTGATGGGGTGGCATGACTCACAGCAGCATCCTTCATTGCCAGAAGGGTTGGCAGTATTTCAGCTGTCCTGGCAGATACCGACTCCTCACTCCCCGATGTACGGATGCCTGTTGTTGTAGGCTGCACATCTGCAGCCGGCGGAGATGGTCTGCCACTTGCATCAGAGTTGGTGGGAGCGGTCAACGGTGCAGCAGCAATATTGTCGACTGGTGCCTCCTGTACATCTGAGTTGCCCCCTGTTGACAACTTTGAATGCATGCGTTCGAGCGGGTCCTTACTGATATGCTTGGACCCACGCGTAGTAGTCTTCTTCACCCTGCAAAAAAAATGAAGCGCATGAAAAAGGTATTTAAAAATGAAACAAAATTATGTTTGCCTTGGTAGAAATCTTAAGAAAATGGAAAAACAGGTGGAAAAGCTGACAGTTGCCATGTAAGGGGAACGTCAGTTGCCATGTGTCATAACTAGCAGTTGCCATGCAGCAGCAGTTGCCATGTTAGCAACCTTGAAAGAATGATAAAAATGTCTGATCTGCCATGAATGCAATTTCAAACCTAGGCGTGGGATGAGCTCACAAGACAACGGTAAAAAGATGGCAGTTGCCATAAGGTACATTAAAGTTACCATTTGGCCTACATTCCACTTGCCATGTGAAAAACAAAAATAGAAGTTGCCACACGTTTAGAAAGTAAATAAAATATCATTTGGTAAAACAG
>NC_057809.1:421035611-421055254 GCF_018294505.1 Triticum aestivum
GACAGAAGACAATGTGACAAGCTAAACGAATGCATTGGAAAATCAAAAAATATAGCGCTACGTCAATGAAAGCGGATGAAGAAACCTACTTCTTGACTGCCTTCCTCAGGTCTGGCAACACGACAGGATCCCCGGTGTTGGTTGTCGTCGTGCGAGGAGATGTCCTGGTGGAAGTGGTATCACCGGCAATGGGGGCACCTTTGTTCAACCGAGCAGAAACACGGGTTGGCGTTGGCGCCTGTTTCTTCGTAATTGCTCGTCCACCAGCTGTCGGCTCGCTGCACGTATGAGATGGAGGTAAAAAAAAAGAGGTGGCAATTGTCAGTCAGCAATCTCGTTGCCGCGTTTGACAGAACACAAGTGCAAAAAAGAGGATGAGTCTGTTCGAAGAAAATAGACAAAGCAAAAAGCTAAGATGAAAGTCGAACCTCTTCCTGGCAGCTACAGGGTCGGTCCTAGACCTCTTGCCAGCAGAAACTTGCCCAGCACCCTCTGGAGCCATCCCCCTCTTTGATGGCAAAACCCCTTCGCCTCTCACAGCCGTGTGTTGTTTGACTTTATCCGGTTGGGGGACATCTGTTGCATCCTTGCCCTTGTTACCACCTGCGCGAACTTCAGCGTGTTCATCATCATCAGTGTCCTCTTGCACATTATCCATGACATCATCGTCATCCTTGCTGAGACCAGCGTCTCCACCTAGTTCATCTTGTGTGTCAGCGGGCTCCTGGGAACTGTTGTAGTCATACCGGCCACGACAACCGGTTGGCTGGTGTGTACGTTCTGGGACGAATGAAGTGAATTGCCTCGCAACCGCGTCGCCGTCAGAGCCACTGAGGGACGTCCACCCCTCAACCAACTTCCCGAGCAAGCCAGTCATTCCAGATGCAAACTGCCCTATTAGCTGCTCAACAGGTGCCCTCGCCTGTACACAAAACAAAGAGGCATCAATGACAACCCCGTATTGCAATCACTTGCACGACATCGAAAAATACTCCACGGCAAACCATATATGTAGATCTTTTGAATACCTCTGAAGGACAAGACGGAGCTAAGTGCACGTCCATCCACTTTTCAAAGTTTTGAGGCCCCCCAAACACGCTGTAGTCTATAGAATGCTTGGCCATCAGCTGGGGAGAAAACAAAGTAGCAACGATATAAGAGAGAGAATGCTGAACACTGACTAGCAGTTCATGTGTTGCAAAAAAAGCAGAACTAACCTGCAGTTTACCATATTTGCTATCAGTTACCCTGTCTGCAGCAAGCACAGCCTTGACAGCATCGATAGTCCGCGCAGAAACAGCAAACTTGTGCGCAGGCGGCGGGCCTCCTGTCCCAGTGAAGTCCACGGTGGACAGATCAAGGCAGTCGACGTACATGAGCTGATGTACAACAATTTTAAAAAGAAAGAAAAATCAGTTGCGGTCATGGTATTTTGCGACAAATAACAGGATAAAATATATGGTATTTTACGAAGAATATGCCATCTGCATGTGCTAGTTGCCATCATAGAGTGATGGCAGTTGCCATCATAGTATGATGGCAGTTGCCATGTTGTCATGTTGGCAGTTGCCATCACAGTATGATGGCAGTTGCCATATAGTCATGATGGCAGTTGCCACATAATCAACATGGCAGTTGCCATCTTGTTATGATCATGTTGACATGCATGAATAAAGATGTGTTGAAAAATAGTGTCCACATAAAGGACCGGTAAAAAATACCATTAAATGCAGTCGACAACCCTTCTGGTACACCTTGCTTGCAAATGCATCATGCAGGAAGTTGGCAATGAACTTACACCAGTTCATGTTCTTCACATCTTTCAGTTTCGCCTGCACTGCATAAAATTCAGGACAAGGAGTTGCCGCGTCAGAATTCCAATGGAAAAAACAACAACAAAAACTGTTAGTGACTAGCTTGCACATGACATCGGAGCAAAAAAATTGAAGGGAAAATAATGTAGTAAAGATAGATCATTCACCAGGATGGGGAAGCATTTGTTGCTTGGGCGAAGAGAAGTGGTCGGCGCGAAAATGGCTGAGATGAGGTACATGAGTAGCTTCATCTTGAAAACATCTCCGTGCGTCGTCATGGCCTCCAACGAATCTGCCACTGCAGTCGTGTTCGGCATGGATTCCAACCCAGGAAACAAACGGGGGAATGACGCTTCCTCGATCTCGTTGTTGACCTTGTACGGGACTTTGATATGTCCACGGGGCACACCCAACGTGCAGAACACGGATTCCTCATTCAGCGGTAGTCTTCCGCGTCCCGGAATCACGAATTCTCTGGAGGCGGGGTCGTAGATCTCACCAAGCCAATCGCATACAGGGTTGACAAGGTTCGTGCACCGGACAGCCATCATAGACTGCATACCCATCTCAGCAGCAGCCCCCTTCTGATCGACGCTGAATTTGTCAGTCAACGCAGTTAGTCGTTCTTGGGAGGCTCTGTTGCGAATACGTTTCTTCTTCTGCAAAAAAACAGACATAAAGTGATCAGTTGTTGCCATGTTTTTACAAACAAAAACAGGATATCAGTTGTTGCCGCATTTTGCAATGTAATGAAATTTTAGTTCGTGCCAGACGATTGCGGGCTCAAAGGTGTCAACCATTAACATACATCAGGAAGAAGGGGGGGGGTGTGAACATTTACCTCATCACCCTCTTTTCTCTGCCCAGTTGCCCGATTACGCTGTGGTGGATGCATGAAATCATCATCATCGTTTTGACGATCGCCACGAGCCATTCTGCTGAGATGGGAACATACCAAATTGTCATGGTGGAAAATGTAAATGCAAGGGGGTCAGCAAAAACACTTGCCGCATGCAACGCATACGTATGGCATCTGAAACATTTGATATGCAAATTCGGTTGCCACATTGTGCAGACAGTTTGCCACACTATCTTATATGTAGAAATGGCAGCAGGCAGTCTGTTCACACTCTATTTGCCACACTGTCTTATATGCAGAATGGCAACAGGCAGTGTGTTCGTACTCTATTTGCCATATGAATATACTACCTAGATGGCAACAAGCACACTTTAAGTGCGCAGTGGTTGCCATCCAGTGCACTTGGCTCTTGAATGCCCACTGACTACCGATTGTGGCAACTGTCACACCGTGGTTGCTATCACATAACATTCAGAAAACACACTGGCCGCAATGGCACTTGGCTCTTGAATGCCCACTGACTACCAATTGTGGCAACTGTCACACCGTGGTTGCTGTCACATAACATTCAGAAAACACACTAGCCGCAATGAAAATAGAATGGTTGTGGCACGTAACACAGGAATTCAGCAATCTTAGTTGCCACACGGAAAAAAGAGCATGTGTTTGGTAAATATCACATTAGTTTAGCAGAATTAGTTGCCACATGGAAGAGCGTGTGTGTGGCAAGTATCGCATTACTTCAGCAAAATTAGTTGCCATGTGCGAAAGCTAACATGTGGCAACTAACACAGTCGTTTTCAGTAATTTGTTGCCGCAAGGGGAAACACGTTTGTGGCAACTATCAAATATGTTCAGGGAGTAAGTGGTTGCACAATCATGATAGTTAATGTAACTATCAAGTTCGCCTCATTCTGCATTTTCAAAAACCAAACTAACTAGATCTAGGGTTCAATGGCAACTACTTCGACTTCAAATTCACCCTCGAAATTCTCCAACGAACTCACTGCAAAACACAAAATCGAACCAACGCAAATCAAAAACTACCCGGAAGACACCTGCTCAATCCATATGCAAAAACTAGTGCGTGCCTCCGAACAAGCAGAACCGCGCCGACGATGCCGTCGCCGCGGCCGCGACGAAACTGGCCAATGCAAGCAAAAAAGTCTAGCAGACGACTTCGGCGCCGGCGGGAACGCCGACGCATCGACGAATCGCCTGAATCTCTACAAATCTCGATCAAGGAATCGAACAGGGAGGGAAGGGGAGGAAATGCAGGAAGGGATTGCGAGGGGTGCATCGAGCAGTACCTTCAACCCGCAGGCGCTCCGGCGAGCCGCTCCGTTCCAGCGAGCACCACCGACGGTCCCGAGCACCATCGATTCTTTCGCCTTCACCGTCGCCTTCTCCCCTCTCCTTCTCCTTCGATAGTTGGAAATGCGAGTGGGTTCTGCCAGTAACTGCGGTGCAGAAGAGTAAATGGGAGCGTGAGGGGGAGGGGGCAGAGGCGTGCGACGTCAACCGCAGTCGAAGCGTGGCGTGCGGGCGCATTGCAGTTCCACCGCACGACTCAGATGGCAACCGCTGACCGCGGGGTGGCAACCAACGTGCGCGCGAACCTACTCGCACACCGCACACGCGCCTCATCCTACGTGGCACAAAAAACCACCTGGTTTGTTCCAAGATTCGTGAACACACCTACCAACGGTGATGCTTGCGTGTGGTCGGGGTGGTGAACGCCCACACGTGTGGGCGTTAAACATTTCTGTAAGATAAGGAAGTCGATACCTGCCACACGTGTGGCGTGGAGGGCAACCCGCCCGCCCAGGTACACTTGCCATGTCCGTATGATTTTCTTGCACACGTCTGTGTAGTTTCACTGTTGTCCCAATCATATTTTTTGTTTTGGGGGGTTCTCACTTGTGATGGCAACTGACATGCGATGACATGGCAACTGGATTTGATGCACCGTGTCACCTACTTTTTTTTCTGCCATGCTGCATTTTACATTTGGGCAACCATGTGGCAACTGAAGTTGATTCAATATGGCAACCGTAGTCTCCGTAACATGGCAAACACAGTGCATCACACATGGCAACTGGAATTGATTCAACACCATGTCACCTGCATTTTTTTTGTTTCCATGCTTCATTTTTTCATAAAGCAATCACATGGCAAGTGCAGTTGACACAACATGGCAACTGTAGTTGCTGTGACATGGCAACTACATTCCAACTAGATGGCAACTACATTCCAACTACATGGCAACTATAGTTGCTATGACATGGTCACTACAGCTGGACCACACATGGCAACTGCCCCACTTTTTCCTACCTACAACTCACATCATGCACCCCATCTTTTCTCACAATCCATCTGCTTTTGATTTCCTAGGTATCCTAACCCACTTTTTTTATCACTGTAGCCACACCCGAGGAGATTTCACCGTCTCTTGAAGAAACTTACCGCATGCTTGAGGAGGAAGCATTGCAGAGGAAGTCCTCACGAGGGCAAGGGCAATCAAGTTCCAACGTGCCTGTAGACACGGTATCTGAGGATACCATTAGGAGTGCCACTCTTGGTTCTGTGCGGCAGCAGAGGGTAGTGCACCCACCTCCCGCGGAAGACTACGAGCCCGAATTCAGGGCCACTAAAGAACATACCCAACTATACGATATCGTCAAGCGGTTTGGAAATGCGAGGTCCAGCAGCAAGCACATGAAGGAGCTGAAAGCGTAAACGACCACACCCCATAACATCTCATTTTTTATCACCGTTGGCAGGTGTGTGCACGAATCTTGGAACAAACCAGGTGGTTTTTTGTGCCACGTAGGATGAGGCGCGTGTGCGGTGTGTGAGTAGGTTCGCCCGCACGTTGGTTGCCACCCCGCGGTCAGCGGTTGCCATCTGAGTCGTGCGGTGGAACTGCAATGCGCCCGCACACCACGCTTCGACTGCGGTTGACGTCGCACGCCTCTGCCCCCTCCCCCTCACGCTCCCATTTACTCTTCTGCACCGCAGTTACTGGCAGAACCCACTCGCATTTCCAACTATCGAAGGAGAAGGAGAGGGGAGAAGGCGACGGTGAAGGCGGAAGAATCGACGGTGCTCGGGACCGTCGGTGGTGCTCGCCGGAACGGAGCAGCTCGCCGGAGCGCCTGCGGGTTGAAGGTACTGCTCGATGCACCCCTCGCAATCCCTTCCTGCATTTCCTCCCCTTCCCTCCCTGTTCGATTCCTCGATCGAGATTTGTAGAGATTCAGGCGATTCGTCGATGCGTCGGCGTTCCCGCCGGCGCCGAAGTCGTCTGCTAGACGTTTTTGGTTGCATTGGCCAGTTTCGTCGCGGCCACGGCGGCGGCATCGTCGGCGTGGTTCTGCTTGTTCGGAGGCACGCACTAGTTTTTGCATATGGATTGAGCAGGTGTCTTCCGGGTAGTTTTTGATGCGCGTTGGTTCGATTTTGTGTTTTGCAGTGAGTTCGTGGGAGAATTTCGAGGGTGAATTTGAAGTCGAAGTAGTTGCCATTGAACCCTAGATCTAGTTAGTTTGGTTTTTGAAAATGCAGAATGAGGCGAACTTGATAGTTACATTAACTATCATGATTGCGCGACCACTTACTCCCTGAACATATTTGATAGTTGCCACAAACGTGTTTCCCCTTGCGGCAACAAATTACTGAAAACGACTGTGTTAGTTGCCACATGTTAGCTTTCGCACATGGCAACTAATTTTGCTGAAGTAATGCGATACTTGCCACACACACGCTCTTCCATGTGGCAACTAATTCTGCTAAACTAATGTGATATTTACCAAACACACGCTCTTTTTTCCGTGTAGCAACTAAGATTGCTGAATTCCTGTGTTAGGTGCCACAACCATTCTATTTTCATTGCGGCTAGTGTGTTTTCTGAATGTTATGTGACAGCAACCACGGTGTGACAGTTGCCACAATTGGTAGTCAGTGGGCATTCAAGAGCCAAGTGCCATTGCGACCAGTGTGTTTTCTGAATGTTATGTGACAGCAACCACGGTGTGACAGTTGCCACAATCGGTAGTCAGTGGGCATTCAAGAGCCAAGTGCATTGGATGGCAACCACTGCGCACTTAAAGTGTGCTTGTTGCCATCTAGGTAGTATATTCATATGGCAAATAGAGTACGAACACACTGCCTGTTGCCATTCTGCATATAAGACAGTGTGGCAAATAGAGTGTGAACAGACTGCCTGCTGCCATTTCTGCATATAAGACAGTGTGGCAAACTGTCTGCACAATGTGGCAACCGAATTTGCATATCAAATGTTTCAGATGCCATACGTATGCGTTGCATGCGGCAAGTGTTTTTGCTGACCCCCTTGCATTTACATTTTCCACCATGACAATTTGGTATGTTCCCATCTCAGCAGAATGGCTCGTGGCGATCGTCAAAACGATGATGATGATTTCATGGGTCCACCACAGCGTAATCGGGCAACTGTGCGGAGAAAAGAGGGTGATGAGGTAAATGTTCACACACACCCCCCTTCTTCCTGATGTATGTTAATGGTTGACACCTTTGAGCCCGCAATCGTCTGGCACGAACTAAAATTTCATTACATTGCAAAATGCGGCAACAACTGATATCCTGTTTTTGTTTGTAAAAACATGGCAACAACTGATCACTTTATGTCTGTTTTTTTGCAGAAGAAGAAACGTATTCACAACAGAGCCTCCCAAGAACGATTGACTGCGTTGACTGACAAATTCAGCGACGATCAGAAGGGGGCTGCTGCTGAGATGGGTATGCAGTCTATGATGGATGTCCGGTGCACGAACCTTGTCAACCCTGTATGCGATTGGCTTGGTGAGATCTAGGACCCCGCCTCCAGAGAATTCGTGATTCCGGGATGCGGAAGACTACCGCTGAATGAGGAATTCGTGTTCTGCACGTTGGGTGTGCCCCATGGACATATCAAAGTCCCGTACGAGGTCAACAACGAGATCGAGGAAGCGCTGTTCCCCCGTTTGTTTCCTGGGTTGGAATCCATGCCGAACACGACTGCAGTGGCAGATTCGTTGGAGGCCATGACGACGCACGGAGATGTTTTCAAGATGAAGCTACTCATGTACCTCATCTCATCTGTTTTCGCGCCGACCACTTCTCTTCGCCCAAGCAACAAATGCTTCCCCATCCTGGTGAATGATCTATCTTTACTACATTATTTTTCCTTCAATTTTTTTGCTCCGATGTCATGTGCAAGCTAGTCACTGACAGTTTTTTTTGTTGTTTTTTCCATTGGAATTCTGACGCGGCAACTCCTTGTCCCGAATTTTATGCGGTGCAGGCGAAACTGAAAGATGTGAAGAACATGAACTGGTGTAAGTTCATTGCCAACTTCCTGCATGATGCATTTGCAAGCAAGGTGTACCAGAAGGGTTGTCGACTGCATTTAATGGTATTTTTTATCGGTCCTTTATGTGGACACTATTTTTCAACACATCTTTATTCATGCATGTCAACATGATCATAACAAGATGGCAACTGCCATGTTGATTATGTGGCAACTGCCATCATGACTATATGGCAACTGCCATCATACTGTGATGGCAACTGCCAACATGACAACATGGCAACTGCCATCATACTATGATGGCAACTGCCATCACTCTATGATGGCAACTAGCACATGCAGATGGCATATTCTTCGTAAAATACCATATATTTTATCCTGTTATTTGTCGCAAAATACCATGACCACAACTGATTTTTCTTTCTTTTTAAAATTGTTGTACATCAGCTCATGTACGTCGACTGCCTTGATCTGTCCACCGTGGACTTCACTGGGACAGGAGGCCCGCCGCCTGCGCACAAGTTTGCTGTTTCTGCATGGACTATCGATGCTGTCAAGGCTGTGCTTGCTGCAGACAGGGTAACTGATAGCAAATATGGTAAACTGCAGGTTAGTTCTGCTTTTTTTGCAACACATGAACTGCTAGTCAGTGTTCAGCATTCTCTCTCTTATATCGTTGCTACTTTTTTTTCTCCCCTGCTGATGGCCAAGCATTCTATAGACTACAGCGTGTTTGGGGGGCCTCAAAACTTTGAAAAGTGGATGGACGTGCACTCAGCTCCGTCTTGTCCTTCAGAGGTAATCAAAAGATCTACATATATGGTTTGCCGTGGAGTATTTTTCGATGTCGTGCAAGTGATTGCAATACGGGGTTGTCATTGATGCCTCTTTGTTTTGTGTACGGGCGAGGGCACCTATTGAGCAGCTAATAGGGCAGTTTGGATCTGGAATGACTGGCTTGCTCGGGAAGTTGGTTGAGGGGTGGACGTCCCTCAGTGGCTCTGACGGCGACGCGGTTGCGAGGCAATTCACTTCATTCGTCCCAGAACGGACACACCGGCCAACCGGTTGCCGTGGCCGGTATGACTACAACAGTTCCTAGGAGCCCGCTGACACACAAGATGAACTAGGTGGAGACGCTGGTCTCAGCAAGGATGACGATGATGTCATGGATAATGTGCAAGAGGACACCGATGATGATGAACACGCTGAAGTTCGCGCAGGTGGTAACAAGGGCAAGGATGCAATAGATGTCCCCTAACCGGATAAAGTCAAACAACACACGGCTGTGAGAGGCGAAGGGGTTTTGCCATCAAAGAGGGGGATGGCTCCAGAGGGTGCTGGGCAAGTTTCTGCTGGCAAGAGGTCTAGGACCGACCCTGTAGCTGCCAGGAAGAGGTTCGACTTTCATCTTAGCTTTTTGCTTTGTCTATTTTCTTCGAACAGACTCATCCTCTTTTTTGCACTTGTGTTCTGTCAAACGCGGCAACACGATTGCTGACTGACAATTGCCACCTCTTTTTTTTGACCTCCATCTCATACGTGCAGCGAGCCGACAGCTGGTGGACGAGCAATTACGAAGAAACAGGCGCCAACGCCAACCCGTGTTTCTGCTCGGTTGAACAAAGGTGCCCCCATTGCCGGTGATACCACTTCCACCAGGACATCTCCTCGCACGACGACAACCAACACCGGGGATCCTGTCGTGTTGCCAGACCTGAGGAAGGCAGTCAGGAAGTAGGTTTCTTCATCCTCTTTCATTGACATAGCGCTATATTTTTTAATTTTCCAATGCATTCGTTTAGCTTGTCACATTGTCTTCTGTCATGGCCCCCCCCACGTGGCAACCGCTGTTTTACCAAATGATATTTTATTTACTTTCTGAACGTGTGGCAACTTCTATTTTTGTTTTTCACATGGCAAGTGGAATGTAGGCCAAATGGTAATTTTAATGTACCTTATGGCAACTGCCATCTTTTTACCGTTGTCTTGTGAGCTCATCCCACGCCTAGGTTTGAAATTGCATTCATGGCAGATCGGACATTTTTACCATTCTTTCAAGGTTGCTAACATGGCAACTGCTGCTGGATGGCAACTGCTAGTTATGACACATGGCAACTGACGTTCCCCTTACATGGCAACTACCAGCTTTTCCACCTGTTTTTCCATTTTCTTAAGATTTCTACCAAGGCAAACATAATTTTGTTTCATTTTTAAATACCTTTTTCATGCGCTTCATTTTTTTTGCAGGGTGAAGAAGACTACTACGCGTGGGTCCAAGCATATCAGTAAGGACCCGCTCGAACGCATGCATTCAAAGTTGTCAACAGGGGGCAACTCAGATGTACAGGAGGCACCAGTCGACAATATTGCTGCTGCACCGTTGACCGCTCCCACCAACTCTGATGCAAGTGGCAGACCATCTCCGCCGGGTGCAGATGTGCAGCCTACAACAACAGGCATTCGTACATCGGGGAGTGACGAGTCAGTATCTGCCAGGACAGCTGAAATACTGCCAACCCTTCTGGCAATGAAGGATGCTGCTGTGAGTCATGCCACCCCATCAGCAAGCGTTGAAGTGGACGCTCCCGAGACGAACCTAGGCAAGGAAGATTCCCGCTCATCTGACACTGATTCCAAGCGCGTGCGCGGTGGCACTCCTGTGTCCACGATAGAAGCGGTCGAGGCGGCAGTTCACAAGGACATGCCATCTACAGGTGAGAGTCCTGGCACAACAGCTCCAGCTCCTGGCGGTGTAGATACTGCTAAGGCGACTGTTTCGCGTGTTGGTCTACCACCTAGGCGTCGTAGCCCCCGCAAGCAACCAACAGACATACCAAACGCACCGACAATAGCCAGGAGCAGCAGAGACGAGTCTAGTTTTGTTCCTGCGTCCACACTGTTCCCACCACCTGCCAAAAGCAATGTGACGGAGAAACCTGAAGACCGGAGCACAACTGATGCAGGTGTCAAGCCGGGCACGAGCGACGCAGGTGAACACCCGGAGCAGACTGCGCCTTTTCCTGCTGTGGAAATCCCCAGCATAAATCTGTGCACTTCTAGGCTCCCAGTCAACGTCGGTGTCCCCTACAGCCCAAACAAGAAGATTGTCATGAAAGCTACGGTTGATACCACTGACAACACGCCCCGCCCTGCAAATAAGGACGATCATTCTGCAGCGGCCGATTCAGATATGTTTGTTGATCTTTCACCCTTCGATTCTGCCCCGCAAGTCGTTCGTGGTCCGACCAGCAGGAATGAGAGGCACCCAATGGCCTTTACCCCACCGAGTTTCAACCTTGGCATCAGTCAAGATCAACCGATTGTGCAAGATCCTATGCCAGTTGCCTTTGCATTTCCAGGAGGCATGCCTGCAATGATGGCGCAGCCAATGGTCGAGGGCAGGAAGGCTGTCAAGTTCGCAGAGCCGATTGTGGCAGGTACACTTGCCATGTCCGTATGATTTTTCTTGCACACGTCTGTGTAGTTTCACTGTTGTCCCAATCATATTTTTTGTTTTGGGGGGTTCTCACTTGTGATGGCAACTGACATGCGATGACATGGCAACTGGATTTGATGCACCATGTCACCTACTTTTTTTTCTGCCATGCTGCATTTTACATTTGGGCAACCATGTGGCAACTGAAGTTGATTCAATATGGCAACCGTAGTCTCCGTAACATGGCAAACACAGTGCATCACACATGGCAACTGGAATTGATTCAACACAATGTCACCTGCATTTTTTTGTTTCCATGCTGCATTTTTTCATAAAGCAATCACATGGCAAGTGCAGTTGACACAACATGGCAACTGTAGTTGCTGTGACATGGCAACTACATTCCAACTAGATGGCAACTACATTCCAACTACATGGCAGCTGTAGTTGCTATGACATGGTCACTACAGCTGGACCACACATGGCAACAACCCCACTTTTTCCTACCTACAACTCACATCATGCACCCCATCTTTTCTCACAATCCATCTGCTTTTGATTTCCTAGGTATCCTAACCCACTTTTTTTTATCACTGCAGCCACACCCGAGCAGATTTCACCGTCTCTTGAAGAAACTTACCGCATGCTTGAGGAGGCAGCATTGCAGAGGAAGTCCTCACGAGGGCAAGGGCAATCAAGTTCCAACGTGCCTGCAGACACGGTATCTGAGGATACCATTAGGAGTGCCACTCCTGGTTCTGTGAGGCAGCAGAGGGTAGTGCACCCACCTCCCGCGGAAGACTACGAGCCCGAATTCAGGGCCACTAAAGAACAGACCCAGCTGTACGATATCGTCAAGCGGTTTGGAAATGCGAGGTCCAGCGGCAAGCACATGAAGGAGCTGAAAGCGTAAACGACCACACCCCATAACATCTCATTTTGCTTTGCTCCTTTTTTACCATTCACATCCTTCGTACTTTCTATGTTATATTGTTTTAGTTCTTTCATAATTTTTTTTACTTAGTAGGCATGATCCTTCCTTGTTATATTGTTTTCATACATCTCATGTATGGACAGAACCAAAGTCATTCAATGCGGAGCAACGTACGTCGAACTTGGTGATCTTGCTGAGTCCGTGAGGCCAAACGGCAAAATGTCGACGAACGTAGTTGCATGCGGGATTGACTACATCAACAACCACACCGATGTGTGCGCCGACAAGACAATCATGCATTACAGTGTGACCTGCAAAATATGGGACGGTGACTTCCACCACAAAATCCTGAGGAAGAACTTTGCCCAACACGGTGATTTCAAACTCACAATGAAGAAATATGTGAGTACTCCTTCAATGTCTGCACTTTTTTTCACAAGGTGTGCTTTTTGTTGCCATCATCTGCAGTTGTGTTTTACGTGGCAGCTGTTTTCATGTGGCAACAGCTGCCGTGCACACTGACTTATTTGATTTTTGCATGCCGCGCAAACTATGTGGCAACTTGATAGTAAAATACATGGCATACTTTTGTTCACACATGGACGGCAACTTTATTTCAACTACTCCCACCCATAACCAGAGTTTTTCTACGTGATTCTAATTCCTTTGTCCCTCTGCTGTTCTTTACGCGAATGCTGATTCTCATTTTCCTCACTTTTTTAAATGCAGGTCATGTTCCCGATGTTCCAAGAGCTTTCACCACATGACCCACACGACAAGTGTGGTCACCACTACGTGATCTGTCTTGACCTGAAGAACCAACGTGTTGAGGTGCTTGATTCAATCCGTTCGGAAGATGATGCAGACCTCACCACGCATGCTGAATTCTTCATTAAGAACCTTAAAGAGACATGACACCGTCACTATGAACACTCAAAGGTCCAGATCAGTCATTTGCCGACTGAGTATGTGGCGACTACAAAGCAAGGGAACATGTAATTCCTTCCTCCCTTTTCGTCTGCCATTTTACATCAATCCAATTCCTGTTTTGTTTGTCAGATCTGAAATTGAAGTCTGTCTTTTGTTACGTCTAAGCTCTTTGCGTGGTCACGTTACTCTTTTCCTCGTGCAGGACGGACTGTGGCTTTCACGCGCTGGAGTACCTTGCGAAGTGGGAAGGCAGAATTGTCCCCGCTATCACAGCTGCAACGGTCGTTGAGCTCCGGAAAATCCACACATGGAACTGGTTGACGAATGAAGATTTCAACAAGCGGTCGGGAGAACGCGAGTTTGTGCAGGAAGCTGTCAAGAAAGTCACCAAAAAGTACAAGTGATCACGTGGCGTTACAGACCGGACGCACACCTTACATTCTGTTGCCGAGGAATGTAAGGTATTATCTCGTTGTTTATCGTTGAAAACTATGTTTGTGTGCTATGTTGTGGCTACAACCCCGCGTAGGCTACTATGTAGTGGTGGTGTGCGAGTGACATTTGAATAGTTTCATGTAATACATGTGTGGACGTGAACCTACTTTTAGGCGTAATTATTACAATGATTTCATCGTTTCTAGCACCGGTTTGATGCTTTGAACGCGTCTACGATGTTTTAAAAACGATGGCAAATGTAGTTCATCAGACATGGGCAGTGGAAGTCATTGTCGTTTTACATTTTTGGCTGTTTTGCTTCTTCATTTTCATCGGTAACTGCACGGGGGTAGGTTGATCATGCAGCCACAACATTTTGGCTGGGGTTTATGCACGTTACGTTGTTTTCCAACTTGTTTCCCATACACTTGCACACAACTCACTACGTGCCCGTAAACCGCGTCGTTTTTGTCATGTGAATACATGCCATGCAGAGTCATCAGGAATACCATGGCATATGTCCAGTACATCTAACATGGCAGATATAGTACAAACAACATGGCAGCTCCAGCATAATTAACATGGCAACTACATCACAACTAAGATGGCAGATCCAGTACAATTAACATGGCAGATTCACTACAACTAGCATGGCATATTTAGTACAAAACAGCATGGCATATTTAGCATAAATTAGCATGGCATGTTTACTATCAAAAATCATGGCAGACTAACTACACATAACATGGCAAATTAAATGCATACATCATGGCAGATTAAGTACCCATAACATGGCAACTGCATTTAACCATTCAATGAATTTTCCCTTGCACTTCTGATGCCCCTGAAGAGTTATTTCCCCAATTGTTCTAAAAAATAATTCTCAACATCTAGGGCACAACACAAAATGTCCACAACGCCACAATTTTTGCTCATGGATTGGCCGCCCCTTTCTTCGTTTTCTTGTGTTTTGCTTGGATCTCCAATCCCGACTTATACCTTATCTCTCTTGGACGACCCTTTGTGATGGAACGGGGTGGGTTCATGACCTGGGTCTGTGTGCTTGCTGTTCCAGATCCTATCTCCGAGTTTTCAGACGACGGCCCCATGGATGAAGGCACGCTTGATGTGCGGGTAACCGGTGTAAGGCTTCCTCGGCTTTCCTCCTCTTGATCTCATCAAGATCTCTTTTTAGTGCTTTCCTGTGTTTTTCTGCGACTCTCGCTGTGTCATCACTCTTGCACGCTTCATCAATTAGCTCAGCATAGTTCTTTGTCAGCACAACGTGCCTCACGGCTTCCATGGTTGACTCTGGTCTCTCGTCATGCACAGCCAGAACTGCGTGTGTTGTTTGCGGCGCCAACGCATCGCAGCGTGCGAAGTCCATCGCCGCCTTATGAAATGTCGGGGCATCCGTGTCACAGCGTTCACGTCCATTACTTTTAGTATGTGACAGCACACAATGCCGTCCCGTTCGAACTTGCAGCATTGGCAGTAGAACTCGCCTTCGCCTATCGAGGCTGTGACGAAGTAGTTCCTTCCTTTGTCCGGGCTTCAGGTTCTGAATCTGACATGCCCAAAATAGAACACACCTTGAACGTACGTTCGTCCACCTGGAAAGCCGTGAACATGCTGGCACGCTTTATTTCTTCCTGGAATCTGCATTTTTTGTGTGTTTTCTGTTAAACTATTGTGGGCTTTTTTCTTGTAGCACCTTATGTAGTCATGGAAAATAGATATACATTTTGTTTGAACATGGCAAACGTAATTCATTGAACATGACAAATATAGTATGTTGAACATGGCAAATGCAGTATGCTATACATGGCAAATGCAGTACAATAGACATGGCAACTGCATTTTCAACAAACATGGCAGATGCATCTTATTTAAACATGGCAACTGCATTTTATTAAACATGGCAACTAGAGTTTATTAAACATGGCAATTGCATTTCAGCAAACATGGCAGTTGCATTTTAGTAAACATGGCAATTGTATTTCAATAGACATGGCAACAACATAACATTTTCCATTTGACACTAGCATTTGCACACCAACATGTCCAGTGGAAGTACATTGCATTAAACATGGCAACTGCATTTCATTGAACATTGAAACTGCATCCGGGTAAGCATGACAAACAGAATTTCTATTGAATATGACAATTGCATCTGAGTAAGCATGGCAAATAGTACTTTATTAAACATGGCAACCGCAAAATCATGGCAACTGCATCGCACTCTATAAGGCACATACTGACTTGGTGCTTTTTCTGCAAATAAGACTGTAACGCAACTGACTTACTTGTTAAAGATCTTGTTGGTGTATATCTTGCTCATTTGCCTCTCCATCGGTAAGTACGTTAGCAATTTTGGCTGCTTTAGCGCGGTGTTCGCTTCTTGCTGCAGCTCAGATCCCAGAATTTTTTGTTGCAAAGCTGTGTACTGCTTGGCAAACTGTAGCAATGAGTTGCCAGGACTGACGTACCGCTTCAAAACTGCATTGAATCCCTCACTGCGCTGCGTAGTCTGCAGAAAGGGGAAGAAGCACTGCATGAAGTAGGCCGACACCCAGTACATTCGCTTCTCCCACAGGCTTAGAAGAGTCTCGTTGTCTTGGACTTGATGTGTTTCAGTCATGGCCATCCAGCTCCTTTCAAACTCCTCCACCGTCAAGCTGTGGTCCACGCACAGTTCGAATGCCTTGTGCAGCTCTGGACGGTCAACAAAGAATGGTCCTAGCATCTCCTCAACCTTCTTTATAATGTGCCACCTATAGTGCCTGTGCACTGCCAACGGAAAGACCTCCTCTATGCTTGCACGCATGCTGAAATCCTGGTCCGTTATTATGTTCATTGGAGCAAGTCCATCCATGCACTCCAAGAAGGTCTTGAACAGCCAAACGTACCCATCCGTGTCTTCGTTCCGGACGAGCCCGCAGCCGAACTGCAACGACTGATTGTGGTTATTTATCCCTATCAACGGAGCGCACGGCATCTTGTACATGTTGGTGAGGTACGTCGCGTCAAATGAAATGCAATCTCGGAAATGTTTGTAGGCTCTCCTTGCAGCACCATCCACCCAATACATGTTCCTGACACGGTCCTCATCGTCCAACCTTATCCTGTAGAAGAAATCTGCATCTTCTTTGGCTTTCTCATCGAAGTAGGCAATTGTGGCCTCTATGTCTGCCAACTTGCTCTCTCTACGGTACCTTGCCCGTAGGTTTGTGACGTCAGCTGGTATGTACGGCATGCTACTCAGAGTCCCCTTTTTGCTGTGGATGAGAGATAGTATCTGCACCATTCTCGATGGACCGACGTTACAATCATGTAGCAGCTTTACGAATTGCCTTTCGACGGGGGTGAACCCTCTGTGGGCAGTCAGAAATTTCACCAGGTCGAACTTCTTTATCAGTTGGTGGTTGTGCTCGTCAAAATACTCATTGACCACCCACTGTGCTCCATCTACGTTTAGCTTACACCGGACAGGGCACTCAGTCTTCTGAATGATACCTCTCTTTCGTTCCGGAACGACAGGCGCATCGCCTTTCCCATTCTTGTTCCTGCGTGCCTTGTGTCACCTCATCTCACCTCTGCTGTACTCGTTAGTTTTCTTAATTTTCCTACGGTACTCGGTGTTGACCGCAAACCCATGGAACTTTGCATATGTCTGGTAGTATTCCTTTGCTGCTTCGAATGACTCAAATCTCTGCCCAATGTACGGTGGCTGAGGCACCACGATCTCTGATTGCCCACCATCTTCATCCCCTTGCGCGTCATCGTCAGTTTCATCATTCACTTCAGTATGGGCGGCAGTCCCATCTACCTGAGAGTTGCCAGTGCTTGTGTTTAAAGGGGTGCTTGCCGACATTGCTGGAATGATTGCCATTCCCGACTCTAACTCGAAATTGTTTGCGGCATGTTTGTCTGCTGTCTGGTGGAACGCGTCTTCCGTGCGCTCAGAGCTCCCCGCAGTAGATGTGCTGGCGCCGCTGTGCATTGTAGTTGTAGGTTCTGTAACAGGGAAAAACAGGTACGAGATTAAGAATTTTGTGTTTGATAACATGTGGATCGCAACGGATCACACCATCTTCGAGTGATTTTCCATGACATCTTTTACAGACAGCAAGCCGTCAGTCTGTGGGTGGTCATTTTTATGGCAGCTATAGGTGTGCAGACATGGCACCTACTGTTCAACAAACATGGCAACCATTGTTTTGCCTACAAATAACTACAAATAGCAAATGTAGCGCTGTTTTTTGTGGTTCAGATATTTTCCCTCTACCTTGTTGTGCTGTATTTGACCATCGTGTGTGGTCTGTTACACCATAATGACGTGATCCACCAGGAATTTGCGAAGCTTGCCAGGAGACGTTTGCTGGGTCACCACCAGCGTAATAACCTGCAATCATAGTAGTGGTTGGTCAAATCGCGACAAACGCATTTCGTGCTAGCACGGCAACTGCAGTTGCCCTTATGTGGCAAATGCATTTTTGCTTGCATGGCAACTGAAGTTGCATCGGTAGGGCAACCGTAGTTTGTTATTAGATGGCAATTGCAGTTGTCATGAAATGGCAACTGCAGCTTTTCCTACATGGCAACTGCAGGTGTGCAGAGATGGCAAATGTTGTTTTTAATACATGGCAACCGTAGAAGACCAGTCATGACAATTTTTGTAGTTGTCAACTATGCTCCTTGTGCTGACTGAGCATCCGCATCTTCACTATGTTTATGGACTCACCTATGTACGATGTCGATGGCAGGTACATGGGTGCTGCCCGATTCCACGTGCTGCACGAAGGCTCTGCATTTTACACCCGTGATAACTCGTGAGTCCTTTTGCCATCTTTTTTTCATGTTCATTTTTCATGTCCACAGCATTATGTGCTCTTTTTTTGTTTTTGCATTACCTTGATTAGCCATACTAGCTAGTTGGAGTTGGCTGCCCGTACATTTGTCAGCGTTAGCGCCTTGTGACTGCACTTGCCACGGCCCCCCCTAAGAGTGTTCTGGTCATAAGAACCTGCAAGACAAATGACAGTGCACGACATAAGTAGAATGTCATGTCCATCGTCACGAAGATGGGAAATGTTTCTCTTCATTTTTAGCACGCATCGTACCTACGCCTGCATACTGTTCTAGCAGCAGCAGCAACGGCCCTGCAGAGATGAGCTGACTGTACTCTGATGCATCGAAAGGTGGCGGCGTTTCTGGCCTTCGAAAACCCCAATCATCTGCACCATCTTCGTGATTCATTCTTTTTCGTGTCTCGCTTCTGTTCTGATGTGCTCTCAATCACTGGATGAACAAGAAGGCATCAACAATCCAATTTTTTTTATCATTGTGCTGCTTGCATGTAGAAGTTAACACGTCAGTGCTATCACATTTTCATGCGTTGGCAACCAACATATCATGGCTAGTAGGACATGCACATCCACTATCCTTTTCTAAAATCTGGTGCTAGCTATCCGTTTGATTCGATGGCATCATGCTCTACAATAGGATGGCAAGCAATAAGTTGACATGGTGGCAGTTGACGACAATGACAGGTGGCAACTGACGTTATACACTAATGGCAATTAATTTTCACACCCCCCATTATTCCAAATTTATCAATTCTCTCTCTCTTTTTATGGATTCCTGCACATCCATTCATTCACCAACTAGGAGCATCAACCTACTGAGAACTCACGGTTATCTCTAGCGTACTACATGGCAGATCTAGTGTATTCTGCTTGGCAACTGCGAAGTCACACAACGTATGTAGTGTTTTAACCCTGTAGGATGGATCTAGTTGCCAACTTCGTCGGTAATTTTGCAATTTTCTGCCTAGAAGGAGGATGAGAAACAGTAGGGAGATCGGGAGATTCACCTGCTTTTAGCTGGTCGTCTCTGGAGGG
>NC_057809.1:421055544-421162944 GCF_018294505.1 Triticum aestivum
GGTGGGAGCGCCCTACAGATCCTCCCTGGTTGCCATGGCAACCAGAGATGGCCGGCGACGGAGGTCGGGGTTCGACAGGCGGGGGGCGAGGGCGCAGACGAGAAAGGGGACGGATCGGAGGCCGGGAATGGCTGGGTCGTGCGGGCAGCGGCTCGTCTGGCCCGGACGAGGCAGTGCGGGCGGGGTTGCCACGCACCGGACGTGCGGGCGCACTTTTGTGCGCACGGACGGGGTCGTGCGGGGCAGTTCCCGTCCATGCCACACGATGCGTGCGGGCGGGTTGCCGTCCACGCCACACATGTGGCAGCTATCGGCTTCCTTATCTTACAGAAATGTTAACGCCCACACGTGTGGGCGTTCACCACCCCGACCACACGCAAGCATCACCGTTGGTAGGTGTGCGCACGAATCTTGGAACAAACCAGGTGGTTTTTTCTGCCCCGTAGGATGAGGCGCGTGTGCGGTGTGCGAGTAGGTTCGCCCCCACATTGGTTGCCACCCCGCGGTCAGCGGTTGCCATCTGAGTCATGCGGTGGAAATGCAATGCGCCCGCACGCCACGCTTCGGCTGCGATAGACGTCGCACGCCTCTGCCCCCTCCCCCTCACGCTCCCATTTACTCTTCTGCACCGCAGTTACTGGCAGAACCCACTCGCATTTCCAACTATCGAAGGAGAAGGAGAGGGGAGAAGGCGACGATGAAGGCGGAAGAATCGACGGTGCTCGGGACCGTCGGTGGTGCTCGCCGGAACGGAGCGGCTCGCCGGAGCGCCTGCGGGTTGAAGGTACTGCTCAATGCACCCCTCGCAATCCCTTCCTGCATTTCCTCCCCTTCCCTCCCTGTTCGATTCCTTGATCGAGATTTGTAGAGATTCAGGCGATTCGTCGATGCGTCGGCGTTCCCCCCGGCGCCGAAGTCGTCTGCTAGACATTTTTGGTTGCATTGGCCAGTTTCGTCGCGGCCACGGCGGCGACATCGTCGGCGTGGTTCTGCTTGTTCGGAGGCACGCACTAGTTTTTGCATATGGATTGAGCAGGTGTCTTCCGGGTAGTTTTTGATGCGCGTTGGTTCGATTTTGTGTTTTGCAGTGAGTTCGTGGGAGAATTTCGAGGGTGAATTTGAAGTCGAAGTAGTTGCCATTGAAGCCTAGATCTAGTTAGTTTGGTTTTTGAAAATGCAGAATGAGGCAAACTTGATAGTTACATTAACTATCATGATTGCGCGACCACTTACTCCCTGAACATATTTGATAGTTGCCACAAACGTGTTTCCCCTTGCGGCAACAAATTACTGAAAACGACAGTGTTAGTTTCCACATGTTAGCTTTCGCACATGGCAACCAATTTTGCTGAAGTAATGCGATACTTGCCACACACACGCTCTTCCATGTGGCAACTAATTCTGCTAAACTAATGTGATATTTACCAAACACACGCTCTTCTTTCCGTGTGGCAACTAAGATTGCTGAATTCCTGTGTTAGGTGCCACAACCATTCTATTTTCATTGCGGCTAGTGTGTTTTCTGAATGTTATGTGACAGCAACCACGGTGTGACAGTTGCCACAATTGGTAGTCAGTGGGCATTCAAGAGCCAAGTGCCATTGCGGCCAATGTGTTTTCTAAATGTTATGTGACAGCAACCACGGTGTGACAGTTGCCACAATCGGTAGTCAGTGGGCATTCAAGAGCCAAGTGCACTGGATGGCAACCACTGCGCACTTAAAGTGTGCTTGTTGCCATCTAGGTAGTATATTCATATGGCAAATAGAGTACGAACACACTGCCTGTTGCCATTCTGCATATAAGACAGTGTGGTAAATAGAGTGTGAACAGACTGCCTGCTGCCATTTCTGCATATAAGACAGTGTGGCAAACTGTCTGCACAATGTGGCAACCGAATTTGCATATCAAATGTTTCAGATGCCATACGTATGCGTTGCATGCGGCAAGTGTTTTTGCTGACCCCCTTGCATTTACATTTTCCACCATGACAATTTGGTATGTTCCCATCTCAGTAGAATGGCTCGTGGCGATCGTCAAAACGATGATGATGATTTCATGGGTCCACCACAGCGTAATCGGGCAACTGGGCGGAGAAAAGAGGGTGATGAGGTAAATGTTCACACACACCCCCCTTCTTCCTGATGTATGTTAATGGTTGACACCTTTGAACCCGCAATCGTCTGGCACGAACTAAAATTTCATTACATTGCAAAATGCGGCAACAACTGATATCCTGTTTTTGTTTGTAAAAACATGGCAACAACTGATCACTTTATGTCTGTTTTTTTGCAGAAGAAGAAACATATTCACAACAGAGCCTCCCAAGAACGACTGACTGCGTTGACTGAAAAATTCAGCGACGATCAGAAGGAGGCTGCTGCTGAGATGGGTATGCAGTCTATGATGGCTGTCCGGTGCACGAACCTTGTCAACCGTGTATGCGATTGGCTTGGTGAGATCTACGACCCCGCCTCCAGAGAATTCGTGATTCCAGGACGCGGAAGACTACCGCTGAATGAGGAATCCGTGTTCTGCATGTTGGGTGTGCCCCATGGACATATCAAAGTCCCGTACGAGGTCAACAACGAGATCGAGGAAGCGCTGTTCCCCCGTTTGTTTCCTGGGTTGGAATCCATGCCGAACACGACTGCAGTGGCAGATTCGTTGGAGGCCATGATGACGCAAGAAGATGTTTTCAAGATGAAGCTACTCATGTACCTCATCTCAGCCATTTTCGCGCCGACCACTTCTCTTCGCCCAAGCAACAAATGCTTCCCCATCCTGGTGAATGATCTATCTTTACTACATTATTTTTCCTTCAATTTTTTTGCTCCGATGTCATGTGCAAGCTAGTCACTGACAGTTTTTGTTGTTGTTTTTTCCATTGGAATTCTGACGCGGCAACTCCTTGTCCTGAATTTTATGCGGTGCAGGCGAAACTGAAAGATGTGAAGAACATGAACTGGTGTAAGTTCATTGCCGACTTCCTGCATGATGCATTTGCAAGCAAGGTATACCAGAAGGGTTGTTGACTGCATTTAATGGTATTTTTTACCGGTCCTTTATGTGAACACTATTTTTTAACACATCTTTATTCATGCATGTCAACATGATCATAACAAGATGGCAACTGCCATGTTGATTATGTGGCAACTGCCATCATACTGTGATGGCAACTGCCAACATGACAACATGGCAACTGCCATCATACTATGATGGCAACTAGCACATGCAGATGGCATATTTTTCGTAAAATACCATATATTTTATCCTGTTATTTGTCGCAAAATACCATGACCGCAACTGATTTTTCTTTCTTTTTAAAATTGTTGTACATCAGCTCATGTACGTCGACTGCCTTGATCTGTCCACCGTGGACTTCACTGGGACAGGAGGCCCACCGCCTGCGCACAAGTTTGCTATTTCTGCGTGGACTATCGATGCTGTCAAGGCTGTGCTTGCTGCAGACAGGGTAACTGATAGCAAATATGGTAAACTGCAGGTTAGTTCTGCTTTTTTTTGGAACACATGAACTGCTAGTCAGTGTTCATCATTCTCTCTCTTATATCGTTGCTACTTTTTTTTTCTCCCCAGCTGATGGCCAAGCATTCTATAGACTACAACGTGTTTGGGGGGCCTCAAAACTGTGAAAAGTGGATGGACGTGCACTCAGCTCCGTCTTGTCCTTCAGAGGTAATCAAAAGATCTACATATATGGTTTGCCGTGGAGTATTTTTCGATGTCGTGCAAGTGATTGCAATACGGGGTTGTCATTGATGCCTCTTTGTTTTGTGTACAGGCGAGGGCACCTGTTGAGCAGCTAATAGGGAAGTTTGCATCTGGAATGACTGGCTTGCTCGGGAAGTTGGTTGAGGGGTGGACGTCCCTCAGTGGCTCTGACGGTGACGCGGTTGCGAGGCAATTCACTTCATTCGTACCAGAACGTACACACCGGCCAAACGGTTGCCGTGGCCGGTATGACTACAACAGTTCCCAGGAGCCCACTGACACACAAGATGAACTAGGTGGAGACGCTGGTCTCAGCAAGGATGATGATGATGTCATGGATAATGTGCAAGAGGACACCGATGATGATGAACACGCTGAAGTTCGCGCAGGTGGTAACAAGGGCAAGGATGCAACAGATGTCCCCCAACCGGATAAAGTCAAACAACACACGGCTGTGAGAGGCGAAGGGGTTTTGCCATCAAAGAGGGGGTTGGATCCAGAGGGTGCTGGGCAAGTTTCTGCTGGCAAGAGGTCTAGGACCGACCCTGTAGCTGCCAGGAAGAGGTTCGACTTTCATCTTAGCTTTTTGCTTTGTCTATTTTCTTCGAACAGACTCATCCACTTTTTTGCCCTTGTGTTCTGTCAAACGCGGCAACGAGATTGCTGACTGACAATTGCCACCTCTTTTTTTGACCTCCATCTCATACGTGCAGCGAGCCGACAGCTGGTGGACGAGCAATTACGAAGAAACAGGCGCCAACGCCAACCCGTGTTTCTGCTCTGTTGAACAAAGGTGCCCCCATTGCCGGTGATACCACTTCCACCAGGACATCTCCTCGCACGACGACAACCAACACCGGGGATCCTGTCGTGTTGCCAGACCTAAGGAAGGCAGTCAGGAAGTAGGTTTCTTCATCCGCTTTCATTGACATAGCGCTATATATTTTGATTTTCCAATGCATTCGTTTAGCTTGTCACATTGTCTTATGTCATCGCCCCCCCACGTGGCAATCGCTATTTTACCAAATGATATTTTATTTACTTTCTAAACGTGTGGCAACTTCTATTTTTGTTTTTCACATGGCAAGTGGAATGTAGGCCAAATGGTAACTTTAATGTACCTTATGGCAACTGCCATCTTTTTACCGTTGTCTTGTGAGCTCATCCCATGCCTAGGTTTGAAATTGCATTCATGGCAGATCAGACATTTTTATCATTCTTTCAAGGTTGCTAACATGGCAACTGCTGCTGGATGGCAACTGCTAGTTATGACACATGGCAACTGATGTTCCCCTTACATGGCAACTGCCAGCTTTTCCACCTGTTTTTCCATTTTCTTAAGATTTCTACCAAGGCAAACATAATTTTGTTTCATTTTTAAATACCTTTTTCATGCGCTTCATTTTTTTTGCAGGGTGAAGAAGACTACTACGCGTGGGTCCAAGCATATCAGTAAGGACCCGCTCGAACGCATGCATTCAAAGTTGTCAACAGGGGGCAACTCAGATGTACAGGAGGCACCAGTCGACAATATTGCTGCTGCACCGTTGACCGCTCCCACCAACTCTGATGCAAGTGGCAGACCATCTCTGCCGGGTGCAGATGTGCAGCCTACAACAACAGGCATCCGTACATCGGGGAGTGACGAGTCGGTATCTGCCAGGACAGCTGGAAAACTGCCAACCCTTCTGGCAATGAAGGATGCTGATCTGAGTCATGCCACCCCATCAGCAAGCGTTGAAGTGGACGCTCCCGAGACGAACCTAGGCAAGGAAGATTCCCGCTCATCTGACACTGATTCCAAGCGCGTGCGTGGTGGCACTCCTGTGTCAACGACAGAAGCGGTCGAGGCGGCAGTTCACAAGGACATGCCATCTACAGGTGAGAGTCCTGGCACAACAGCTCCAGCTCCTGGCGGTGCAGATACTGCTAAGGCGACTGTTTCGCGTGTTGGTCTACCACCTAGGCGCCGTAGCCCCCGCAAGCAACCAACAGACATACCGAACGCACCGACAGTAGCCAGGAGCAGCAGAGACGAGTCTGGTTTAGTTCCTGCGTCCACACTGTTCCCGCCACCTGCCAAAAGCAATGTGACGGAGAAACCTGAAGACCGGAGCACAACTGATGCAGGTGTCAAGCCGGGCACGAGCAACACAGGTGAACACCCGGAGCAGACTATGCCTTTTCCTGCAGTGGAAATCCCCAGCATAAATCTGCGCACTTCCAGGCTCCCAGTCAACGTCGGTGTCCCCTACAGCCCAAACAAGAAGATTGTCATGAAAGCTACGGTTGATACCACTGACAACATGCACCGCCCTGCAAATAAGGACGATCATTCTATAGCGGCCGATTCAGATATGTTTGTTGATCTTTCACCCTTGGATTCTGCCCCGCAAGTCATTCGTGGTCCGGCCAGCAGGAATGAGAGGCACCCAATGGCCTTTACCCCACCGATTTTCAACCTTGGCATCAGTCAAGATCAACCGGTTGTGCAAGATCCTATGCTAGTTGTCTTTGCATTCCCAGGAGGCATGCCTGCAATGATGGCGCAGCCAATGGTCGAGGGCAGGAAGGCTGTCAAGTTCGCAGAGCCGATTGTGGCAGGTACACTTGCCATGTCCATATGATTTTTCTTGCACACGTCTGTGTAGTTTCACTGTTGTCCCAATCATATTTTTTGTTTTGGGGGGTTCTCACTTGTGATGGCAACTGACATGCGATGACATGGCAACTGGATTTGATGCACCGTGTCACCTACTTTTTTTTTCTGCCATGCTACATTTTACATTTGGGCAACCATGTGGCAACTGAAGTTGATTCAATATGGCAACCGTAGTCTCCGTAACATGGCAAACACAGTGCATCACACATGGCAACTGGAATTGATTCAACACCATGTCACCTGCATTTTTTTTGTTTCCATGCTGCATTTTTTCATAAAGCAATCACATGGCAAGTGCAGTTGACACAACATGGCAACTGTAGTTGCTGTGACATGGCAACTACATTCCAACTAGATGGCAACTACATTCCAACTACATGGCAACTGTAGTTGCTACGACATGGTCACTACAGCTGGACCACACATGGCAACTGCCCCACTTTTTCCTACCTACAACTCACATCATGCACCCCATCTTTTCTCACAATCCATCTGCTTTTGATTTCCTAGGTATCCTAACCCACTTTTTTTATCACTGCAGCCACACCCGAGCAGATTTCACCGTCTCTTGAAGAAACTTACCGCATGCTTGAGGAGGCAGCATTGCAGAGGAAGTCCTCACGAGGGCAAGGACAATCAAGTTCCAACGTGCCTGCAGACACGGTATCTGAGGATACCATTAGGAGTGCCACTCCTGGTTCTGTGAGGCAGCAGAGGGTAGTGCACCCACCTCCCGCGGAAGACTACGAGCCCGAATTCAGGGCCACTAAAGAACAGACCCAGCTGTACGATATCGTCAAGCGGTTTGGAAATGTGAGGTCCAGCGGCAAGCACATGAAGGAGCTGAAAGCATAAACGACCACACCCCATAACATCTCATTTTGCTTTGCTCCTTTTTTGCCATTCACATCCTTCGTACTTTCTATGTTATATTGTTTTAGTTCTTTCATAATTTTTTTTACTTAGTAGGCATGATCCTTCCATGTTATATTGTTTTCATACAGCTCATGTTTGGACAGAACCAAAGTCATTCAATGCGGAGCGACGTACGTCGACCTTGGTGATCTTGCTGAGTCTGTGAGGCCAAACGGAAAAATGTTGACGAACATAGTTGCATGCGGGATTGACTACATCAACAACCACACCGATGTGTGTGCCGACAAGACAATCATGCATTGCAGTGTGACCTGCAAAATATGGGACGGTGACTTCCACCACAAAATCCTGAGGAA
Source organism: Triticum aestivum (assembly GCF_018294505.1). Taxonomy (NCBI): domain Eukaryota; kingdom Viridiplantae; phylum Streptophyta; class Magnoliopsida; order Poales; family Poaceae; genus Triticum; species Triticum aestivum. The sequence goes on from NC_057809.1 coordinate 421,063,171, forward strand.
GAACTTTGCCCAACACGGTGATTTCAAGCTCACAATGAAGAAATATGTGAGTACTCCTTCAATGTTTGCACTTTTTTTTCACAAGGTGTGCTTTTTGTTGCCATCATCTGCAGTTGTGTTTTACGTGGCAGCTGTTTTCATGTGGCAACAGCTGCCGTGCACACTGACTTATTTGATTTTTGCATGCCGCGCAAACTATGTGGTAACTTGACAGTAAAATACATGGCATACTTTTGTTCACACATGGACGGCAACTTTATTTCAACTACCCCCACCCATAACCAGAGTTTTTCTACGTGATTCTAATTCCTTTGTCCCTCTGCTGTTCTTTACGCGAACGCTGATTCTCATTTTCCTCACTTTTTTAAATGCAGGTTATGTTCCCCATGTTCCAGGAGCTTTCACCACATGACCCACACGACAAGTGTGGTCACCACTACGTGATCTGTCTTGACCTGAAGAACCAACGTGTTGAGGTGCTTGATTCAATCCGTTCGGAAGATGATGCAGACCTCACCATGCATGCTGAATTCTTCATTAAGAACCTGAAAGAGACATGGCACCGTCACTATGAACACTCAAAGGTCCAGATCAGTCATTTCCCGACTGAGTATGTGGCGACTACAAAGCAAGGGAAAACGTAATTCCTTCCTCCCTTTTCGTCTGCCATTTTACATCAATCCAATTCCTGTTTTGTTTGTCAGATCTGAAATTGAAGTCTGTCTTTTGTTACGTCTGAGCTCTTTGCGTGGTCACTTTACTCTTTTCCTCGTGCAGGACGGACTGTGGCTTTCACGCGCTGGAGTACCTTGCGAAGTGGGAAGGCAGAATTGTCCCCGCTATCATAGCTGCAACGGTCGTTGAGCTCCGAAAAATCCACACATGGAACTGGTTGACGAATGAAGATTTCAACAAGCGGTCGGGAGCACGCGAGTTTGTGCAGGAAGCTGTCAAGAAAGTCACCAAAAAGTACAAGTGATCACGTGGCGTTACAGACCGGACGCACACCTTACATTCTGTTGCCGAGGAATGTAAGGTATTATCTTGTTGTTTATCGTTGAAAACTATGTTTGTGTGCTATGTTGTGGCTACAACCCCGCGTAGGCTACTATGTAGTGGTGGTGTGCGAGTGACATTTGAATAGTTTCATGTAATATATGTGTGGACGTGAACCTACTTTTAGGCGTAATTATTACAATGGTTTCATCGTTTCTAGCACCGGTTTGATGCTTTGAACGCGTCTACGATGTTTTAAAAACGATGGCAAATGTAGTTCATCAGACATGGGTAGTGGAAGTCATTGTCGTTTTACATTTTTGGCTGTTTTGCTTCTTCATTTTCATCGGTAACTGCACGGGGGTAGGTTGATCATGCAGCCACAACGTTTTTGCTGGGGTTTATGCACGTTACACTGTTTTCCAACTTGTTTCCCATACACTTGCACACAACACACTACGTGCCCGTAAACCGCGTTGTTTTTGTCATGTGAATACATGCCATGCAGAGTCATCAGGAATACCATGGCATATGTCCAGTACATCTAACATGGCAGATACACTACAAACAACATGGCAGCTCCAGCATAATTAACATGGCAACTACAACACAACTAAGATGGCAGATCCAGTACAATTAACATGGCAGATCCACTACAACTAGCATGACATATTCAGTACAAAACAGCATGGCATATTTAGCATAAATTAGCATGGCATGTTTAGTATCAAAAATCATGGCAGACTAACTACACATAACATGGCAAATTAAATGCATACATCATGGCAGATTAAGTACCCATAACATGGCAACTACATTTAACCATTCAATGAATTTTCCCTTGCACTTCTGATGCCCTTGAAGAGTTAATTCCCCCAATTGTTTTAAAAAAGAATTCTCAACATCTAGGGTACAAAACAAAATGTCCACAACGCCACAATTTTTGCTCATGGATTGGCCGCCCCTTTCTTCGTTTTCTTGTGTTTTGCTTGGATCTCCAATCCCGACTTATACCTTATCTCTCTTGGATGACCCTTTGTGATGGAACGGGGTGGGTTCCTGACCTGGGTCTGTGTGCTTGCTGTTCCAGATCCTATCTCCGAGTTTTCAGACGACGGCCCCGTGGATGAAGGCACGCTTGATGTGCGGGGGAACCGGTGTAAGGCTTCCTCGGCTTTCCTCTTCTTGATCTCATCAAGCTCTCTTTTTAGTGCTTTCCTGTGTTTTTCTGCGACTCTCGCTGTGTCATCACTCTTGCACGCTTCATCAATTAGCTCAGCATAGTTCTTTGTCAGCACAACGTGCCTCACGGCTTCCATGGTTGACTCTGGTCTCTCGTCATGCACAGTCAGAACCACGTGTGTTGTTTGCGGCGCCAACGCATCGTCAGCGTCCCAAGTCCATCGCCGCCTTATGAAATGTCGGGGCATCCGTGTCACAGCGTTCACGTCCATTACTTTTAGTATGTGATAGCACACAATGCCGTCCCGTTCGAACTTGCAGCATTGGCAGTAGAACTCGCCTTCGCCTATCGAGGCTGTGACGAAATAGTTCCTTCCTTTGTCCGGGTCTTCAGGTTCTGAATCTGACATGCCCAAAATAGAACACACCTTGAACGTACGTTCGTCCACCTGGAAAGCCGTGAACATGCTGGCACGCTTTATTTCTTCCTGGAATCTGCATTTTTCGTGTGTTTTCTGTTAAACTATTGTGGGCTTTTTCCTTGTAGCACCTTATGTTGTCATGGAAAATAGATATACATTTTGTTTGAACATGGCAAACGTAATTCATTGAACATGGCAAATATAGTATGTTGAACATGGCAAATGCAGTATGCTATACATGGCAAATGCAGTACAATAGACATGGCAACTGCATTTTCAACAAACATGGCAGTTGCATCTTATTTAAACATGGCAACTGCATTTTGTTAAACATGGCAACTAGAGTTTATTAAATATGGCAATTGCATTTCAGCAAACATGGCAGTTGCATTTTAGTAAACATGGCAATTGCATTTCAATAGACATGGCAACAACATAACATTTTCCATTTGACACTAGCATTTGCACACCAACATGTCCAGTGGAAGTACATTGCATTAAACATGGCAACTGCATTTCATTGAACATTGAAACTGCATCCGGGTAAACATGACAAACAGAATTTCTATTGAATATGACAACTGCATCTGAGTAAGCATGGCAAACAGTTATTAAACATGGCAACCGCAAAATCATGGCAACTGCATCGCACTCTATAAGGCACATACTTACTTGGTGCTTTTTCTGCAAATAAGACTGTAACGCAACTGACTTACTTGTTAAAGATCTTGTTGGTGTATATCTTGCTCATTTGCCTCTCCATCGGTAAGTACGTTAGCAATTTTGGCTGCTTTAGCGCGGTGTTCGCTTCTTGCTGCAGCTCAGATCCCAGAATTTTTTGTTGCAAAGCTGTGTACTGCTTGGCAAACTGTAGCAATGAGTTGCCAGGACTGACGTACCGCTTCAAAACAGCATTGAATCCCTCGCTGCGCTGCGTAGTCTGCAGAAAGGGGAAGAAGCACTGCATGAAGTAGGCCGGCACCCAGTACATTCGCTTCTCCCACAGGCTTACAAGAGTCTCGTTGTCTTGGACTTGATGTGTTTCAGTCATGGCCATCCAGCTCCTTTCAAACTCCTCCACCGTCAAGCTGTGGTCCACGCACAGTTCGAATGCCTTGTGCAGCTCTGGACGGTCAACAACGAACGGTCCTAGCATCTCCTCAGCCTTCTTTATAATGTGCCACCTACAGTGCCTGTGCACTGCCAACGGAAAGACCTCCTCTATGCCTGCACGCATGCTGAAATCCTGGTCCGTTATTATGTTCATCGGAGCAAGTCCATCCATGCACTCCAAGAAGGTCTTGAACAGCCAAACGTACCCATCCGTGTCTTCGTCGAATGAAATGCAATCTCGGAAATGTTTGTAGGCTCTCCTTGCACCACCATCCACCCAATACATGTTCCTGACACGGTCCTCATCGTCCAACCTTATCCTGTAGAAGAAATCTGCATCTTCTTTGGCTTTCTCATCGAAGTAGGCAATTGTGGCCTCTATGTCTGCCAACTTGCTCTCTCTACGGTACCTTGCCCGTAGGTTTGTGACGTCAGCTGGTATGTACGGCATGCTACTCAGAGTCCCCTTTTTGCTGTGGATGAGAGATAGTATCTGCACCATTCTCGATGGACCGACGTTACAATCATGTAGCAGCTTTACGAATTGCCTTTCGACGGGGGTGAACCCTCTGTGGGCGGTCAGAAATTTCACCAGGTCAAACTTGTTTATCAGTTGGTGGTTGTGCTCGTCAAAATACTCATTGACCACCCACTGTGCTCCATCTACGTTTAGCTTACACCGGACAGGGCACTCAGTCTTCTGAATGATACCTCTCTTTCGTTCCGGAACGACAGGCGCATCGCCTTTCCCATTCTTGTTCCTGCGTGCCTTGTGGCACCTCATCTCACCTCTGCTGTACTCGTTAGTTTTCTTAATTTTCCTACGGTACTCGGTGTTGACCGCAAACCCATGGAACTTTGCATATGTCTGGTAGTATTCCTTTGCTGCTTCGAATGACTCAAATCTCTGCCCAATGTACGGTGGCTGAGGCACCACGATCTCTGATTGCCCACCATCTTCATCCCCTTGCGCGTCGTCGTCAGGTTCATCGTTCACTTCAGTATGGGCGGCAGCCCCATCTACCTGAGAGTTGCCAGTGCTTGTGTTTAAAGGGGTGCTTGCCGGCATTGCTGGAATGATTGCCATTCCCGACTCTGACTCGAAATTGTTTGCGGCATGTTTGTCTGCTGTCTGGTGGAACGCGTCTTTCGTGCGCTCAGAGCTCCCCGCAGTAGATGTGCCGACGCCGCTGTGCATTGTAGTTGTAGGTTCTGTAACAGGGGAAAACAGGTATGAGATTAAGAATTTTGTGTTGGATAACATGTGGATCGCAACGGATCACACCATCTTTGAGTGATTTTCCATGACATCTTTTACAGACAGCAAGCCGTCAGTCTGTGGGTGGTCATTTTTATGGCAGCTGTATGTGTGCAGACATGGAACCTACTGTTCAACAAACATGGCGACCATTGTTTTTCCTACAAATAACTACAAATAGCAAATGTAGCGCTGTTTTTTGTGGTTCAGATATTTTCCCTCTACCTTGTTGTGCTGTATTTGACCATCGTGTGTGGTCTGTTACACCATAATGACATGATACACCAGGAATTTGCGAAGCTTGCTAGGAGACGTTTGCCGGGTCACCGCCAGCGTAATAACCTGCAATCATAGTAGTGGTTGGTCAAATCGCGGCAAACGCATTTCGTGCTAGCACGGCAACTGCAGTTGCCCTTATGTGGCAAATGCATTTTTGCTTGCATGGCAACTGAAGTTGCATTGGTAGGGCAATCGCAGTTTGTTATTAGATGGCAATTGCAGTTGTCATGAAATGGCAACTGCAGCTTTTCCTACATGGCAACTGCAGGTGTGCAGAGATGGCAAATGTTGTTTTTAATACATGGCAACCGTAGAAGACCAGTCATGACAATTTTTGTAGTTGTCTACTATGCTCCTTGTGCTGACTGAGCATCCGCATCTTCACTATGTTTATGGACTCACCTGTGTACGACGTCGATGGCAGGTACATGGGTGCTGCCCGATTCCACGTGCTGCACGAAGGCTCTGCATTTTACACCCGTGATAACTCGTGAGTCCTTTTGCCATCTTTTTTTCATGTTCATTTTTCATGTCCACAGCATTATGTGCTCTTTTTTCGTTTTTGCATTACCTTGATTAGCCATACTAGCTAGTTGGAGTTGGCTGCCCGTACATTTGTCAGCGTTAGCGCCTTGTGACTGCACTTGCCATGGGGCCCCCCTAAGAGTGTTCTGGTCATAAGAACCTGCAAGACAAATGACAGTGCACGACATAAGTAGAATGTCATGTCCATCGTCGCGAAGATGGAAAATGTTTCTCTTCATTTTTAGCACGCATCGTACCTACGCCTGCATACTGTTCTAGCAGCGGCAGCAACGGCCCTGCAGAGATGAGCTGACTGTACTCTGATGCATCGAAAGGTGGCGGCGTTTCTGGCCTTTGAGAACCCCAATCATCTGCACCATCTTCGTGATTCATTCTTTTCCGTGTCTCGCTTCTGTTCTGATGTGCTCTCAATCACTGGATGAATAAGAAGGCATCAACAATCCAATTTTTTTATCATTGTGCTGCTTGCATGTAGAAGTTAACACGTCAGTGCTATCACATTTTCATGCGTTGGCAACCAACATATCATGGCTAGTAGGACATCCACATCCACTATCCTTTTCTAAAATCTGGTGCTAGCTATCCGTTTGATTCGATGGCATCAGGCTCTACAATAGGATGGCAAGCAATAAGTTGACATGGTGGCAGTTGATGACAATGACAGGTGGCAACTGACGTTATACACCAATGGCAATTAATTTTCACACCCCCATTATTCCAAATTTATCAATTCTCTCTCCCTTTTTATGGATTCCTGCACATCCATTCATTCACCAACTAGGAGCATCAACCTACTGAGAACTCACGGTTATCTCTAGCGTACTACATGGCAGATCTAGTTTATTCTACTTGGCAACTGCGAAGTCACACAACGTATGTAGTGTTTTAACCCTGTAGGATGGATCCAGTTGCCAACTTCGTCGGTAATTTTGCAATTTTCTGCCCAGAAGGAGGATGAGAAACAGTAGGGAGATCGGGAGATTCACTTGCTTTTAGCTGGTCGTCTCTGGAGGGCATTGTTGGAGTGGGGGTTGGGGGGGTGGGATGGGGTGGGGGGAGATAAGGGGTGTGGTTTGCGGTGGGAGCGCCCTACAGATCCTCCCTGGTTGCCATGGCAACCAGAGATGGCCGGCGATGGAGGTCGGGGTTCGACAGGCGGGGGGCGAGGGCGCAGACGAGAGAGGGGACGGATCGGAGGCCGGGAACGGCTGGGTCATGCGGGCAGCGGCTTGTCTGGCCCGGATGAGGCAGTGCGGGCGGGGTTGCCACGCACCGAACGTGCGGGCGCGCTTTTGTGCGCGCGGACGGGGTCGTGCGGGGCGGTTCCCGTCCATGCCACACGATGCGTGCGGGCGGGTTGCCCTCCACGCCACACGTGTGGCAGTTATCGGCTTCCCGTTTTCTCAGCCGTGTCCTCAACTGCATGCTATCCCGTTTTCTGCAAACTTGTCACTCACTCCAAACCATGTCTTTCAGATTTCAGAAGATCAGGTGTCAAAGTTGGTGCGTGATGCACATATATACGCAGTTCATAAGAAGAAGGATGCTTGCTTGACAGTCTACAAAGATATGGTCGAGGCTCATGATGTTCGGACCTCGAAAGAAAAACTATTGAAATCATTGGTTGCTAGCTAAGAAAAGATATGAAGAGGAAGGGCCTGAGAATAAGATAAGGAAGCCGATAACTGCCACACGTGTGGCATGGAGGGCAACCCGCCCGCACGCATCGTGTGGCATGGACGGGAACCGCCCCGCACGACCCCGTTCGCGCGCACAAAAGCGCGCCCACATGTCCGGTGCGTGTGAAAGTGCAACTATCCCTAGGTGGTTTTGGTAATTCATAACAACATATAGCTCATTGAGCTAATGCGATTCCAAGATGATTATTTCAGGAAAGCTCAATGATTGGCATGGCACGGATATGAAAGTGGAACCCTCAAAATGCTAAGGACAAAGGATTGGCTCAAGCTCAAAAGCTCAAGACTCTTCATTTTATATTTTAGTGATCCAAGATCACATTGAGTCTTTAGGAAAAGCCAATACTATTAAGGAGGGATGAGGTGTTGCTTAATGAGCCTCTTGCTTCATGTGCTTAATGATATGCTCCAAAATCCTCAACTACTTTCCCATATCCACATATGACCTAAACCCTAAGCCAAACTCGGTCCTACCGATTCTTCCTATCCGGCGCCACCGAGTTTCACTTGTCATTAGCCATTGCCAAACCCTAGCAATTCGGTCCTACCGATAAGGATCTCGGTCTCACCGAGATGGGCTTGCAAACTCTCTGTTTCCCTTTCGTAACTTTTCAGTCTCACCGAAAGAGCGAATCGGTCCCACCGAGATTGCAATGTAAACTCAGTGTTTCCCCTTTGTAACTTTTCGGTCTCACCGAGTTCCACTCGGTCTCACCGAAAGAGCAAATTGGTCCCACCGAGTTTGCCTGACCAACTCTCTGGTTAGCTAATTACCAAATTCGGTCTCACCGAGTTTGTGTAATCGGTCTCACCGAGATTACGTTATGCCCAAACCCTAACTGAATCGGTCCTACCGAGTTGCATGTCAGTCCCACCGAAATTCCTAACGGTCACTAGGTTTACTATTTCGGTCAGACCGAGTTTATTTATTCGGTCCCACTGAGATTGGAAAACTGTGTAACGGTTGGATTTTGTGTGGAGGCTATATATACCCCTCCACCTCCTTCTCATTAAGTGAGAGAGCCATCAGAACACACACACCATTCCTACTCATATGTTCTGAGAGAGAACCACCTACTCATGTGTTGAGACCAAGACATTCCATTCCTACCATATGAATCTTGATCTCTAGCCTTCCCAAGTTGCTTTCCACTCAAATCTTCTTTCCACCAAATCCAAATCCTATGAGAGAGAGTTGAGTGTTGGGGAGACTATCATTTGAAGCACAAGAGCAAGGAGTTCATTACCTACACACCATTTGTTACTTCTTGGAGAGTGGTGTCTCATAGATTGGCTAGGTGTCACTTGGGAGCCTCCGACAAGATTGTGGAGTTGAACCAAGGAGTTTGTAAGGGCAAGGAGATCGCCTACTTCGTGAAGATCTACCGCTAGTGAGGCAAGTCCTTCGTGGGCGATGGCCATGGTGGGATAGACAAGGTTGCTTCTTCATGGACCCTTTGTGGGTGGTTGCTTCTTCGTGGACCCTTCGTGGGTGGAGCCCTGTGTGGACTTGCGCAACCGTTACCCTTGGGTGGAGCCCTGTGTGGACTCACGCAACCGTTACCCTTCGTGGGTTGAAGTCTCCATCAACATGGATGTAGGATAGCACCACCTATCCGAACCACGGGAAAAACATCCGTGTCTCGAATTGCGTTTGAAATCTCCAAACCCTTCCCTTTACTTTCTTGCAAGTTGCATGATTTACTTTCCGCTGCCTATATACTCTTTGCATGCTTGCTTGAATTATGTGATGATTGCTTGACTTGTCCTAAATTAGCTAAAATCTGCCAAGAACTAAAATTGGGAAAAGGTTAAGTTTTTATTTGGTCAAGTAGTCTAATCACCCCCCTCTAGACATACTTTCGATCCTACAAGTGGTATCAGAGCTTTGGTCTCCATTTGCTTGATCTCCATAGCTTTTGGTGGTCATAGCCTTGGTTTCACAACCTAGGAGAGTATGGCGTCTAGTGAGGGAAATTATCACCGTAGAGGTCCTTTCTTTGATGGTACTAATTTTGCTAGTTGGAAGCATAAAATGAAAATGCATATTCTTGGACATAACCCCGCCGTTTGGGCTATTGTGTGTGTTGGTTTGCAAGGTGACTTCTTTGATGGGAGAGAACCAAACCGTGAAGCTACCGCAGATGAGTTGAAGATGTTGCAATACAATGCTCAAGCTTGCAATATTCTCTTCAACGGATTGTGCCCCGAAGAATTCAACAAAATCAGCCGCCTTGAGAATGCAAAGGAAATTTGGGACACTTCGATTGATATGCACGAAGGTACCGACTCCGTCAAGGAATCCAAGTTGGATGTGCTTCAAAGCCAACTTGACAAGTTCAAGATGAAGGTTGGTGAAGGTGTCACTGAAATGTACTCTAGGCTTGCTCTCATCACAAATGAGATTGCCGGCTTAGGAAGTGAAGAGATGACCGATAGATTCATCATCAAGAAGATCCTAAGAGCCTTGGATGGAAAATATGATACCGTGTGCACATTGATCCAAATGATGCCCAATTACAAAGATCTCAAGCCAACGGAGGTGATTGGAAGAATTGTTGCTCATGAGATGTCACTTAAGGATAAAGAGGAACTTCACAACAAATCAAGTGGTGCCTATAAAGCCTCATGTGAAGCCCCTACATCATCAAGTGAGAAACAAGACTTCAACGAAGAATTGAGCTTAATGGTGAAGAACTTCAACAAGTTCTACAAGAGTAGAAGCAAAGATAGAAGCTCCAAGTCAAGGTCCTACAATGACAAAAGATCTTCTAGTCGAGAGCGAAACTGTTACAATTATGGAAGACCCGGACACTACTCCAATGAGTGTACGGCTCCCTACAAGAGAAGAGAAGATTCTCCAAAAAGAAGAAGCAAAGGATCATCACCAAGGGAAAGAAGGAGTAGAGATGATCGTTATGAACGAAGATACTCACGGAGAAGCAAGGATTCGGAAAGGAAGGAAAAATCATCAAGGAGCTACACAAGACGAAGACATCAAGCTCATGTTGGTGAATGGGTATCCGGCTCCGACTCCGACAGCCACTCCGAGAGAAGTTATCACTCCGACTCCGAAGATACTCAAGATGAAGGTGTTGCCGGTCTAGCACTTGTGTCAACCAACTCCTACGACATATTTGACTCACCAAATGAAGGAATTGGAAGATGCTTCATGGCCAAAGGTCCTACGGTAACACACCCCGAGTATGTTGATTTCAATAGTGATGAAGATGACTTGTTAGGTGATGATTTGCTTGGTGACAACTCTAGTGATGAATACTATGATGAAAGACCAATTAATCATGCTAATCAAGATAAAACGAATGACAATGATAAGGAGAAGATTGAGGCTCTAACTAAAGAACTAAAAACTCTTAAGTTAGCTCATGACACTATCTTCGAAGATCATCGAGAACTTTTAAGAGCTCATGAGAAACTACACTTTGAAAAGCTCAATCTTGAGCAAGAGCATGAGTTCTTAAAGGCAATCAATGATGATCTCCGCAAGAAAAGTTCTTCTTACATTGCCAAGCGTTTACTCTTATCCACTTACATGCCTCAAGTCAAGTCTAACAAGAAAGATTCTTCCTCTAAATCCAATATTGTTGCTTCTAGTAGTTCTCTTGATTCCACTAATGATTCTCTTAGCCAAGTTACACTTGAGCAAGAAAATAGCTTATTGAAGGGAATTATAGAGAAAGGAGTGTACAAAAGCCTTGCCGGGAGTAAGCAATTCGAGGAAATTGTGCACAAGCAAGGAATGCACCGGAAGAATCAAGGTGTTGGTTTTGAACGAAAGTTCAATGACAATGGAGTTGAATGGGAAGAAGATCAATACCCCAAGACAAAGTTTGTCCCTCAACAAGAGAAGTATACTTCTTTCAAGGGGACACAAGCTCAAGATGATCTTCCACCACAAGACTACGAGCAAAAAGGCAAGGACAAGCTTCAAGAGGAAATTGATGCATTTGAAGAAGCTCCAAAGACCTTAGTCAAGTGGATTACCAAGACTACTTCAAGTTCCACTTCATCAAGTACGACTACAACTCCAAGGATTCCCATCAAGATGATGTGGATCCAAAAGAAGAAGAACTAGAGAGTTCTTGAGGGTGACTCCGCCAACATACTTCACTCTTATCATTTTGGCAAGGACAAGTGCAATCAACTTCCACATCTTGCACTAGTTCAAGGAGTCACAAACCCTCTTGTTGGTAAGACAAGGGACAAGGTAACCTAAAATTTTTCATGGACATCATCCTCGTGTGCATCACTCTATGTCTATGGATATCCTTGTTTGTTCCTTGTGGGACTAACCCATGTAGGTATTGAAAGTGCAATTCACTCAAATGGATAGCTCCAAGAGATCTACATCAACATTGAGCATCCACATCTTCAATATTTACATGAAGTCATCATCGACAAAACCCAAGGTTAGTTCATCCCTCTTAGGGGGGATATCACATCTAGGGGGAGCTTTACTCTAAGACTTGAGCTAAAGCAACTCTAAAGATGTGAACAAATCAATGCTTTATGTAAAAGTGGTAACCCCACTTGAGCTTAAACGATGAGTATGACCTATGATCAAGTGTTCTCACTTGACTCCTAAGTCAATATACTCATATATAGATGACCTAGTCATCGCAAATTGCTTGATAGATGCTAGAATTGGTTGTGCATGCCTTGCCACATATTTCATTTGCCATCTTATTGTGTGAGCATGCTGGTTGCATAATTTACTCATTCGAGGACATCCACTTGTTGTTTTTGATTGTTCGGCTTTATTTCTTTTTGCCAAGTGGATGGACAAGAATGCCTAAGAACCTCCTCTAGCTATCTATGCTTTTCTCGTCTCAAACTCTATTCATGCTGCATCACAAAATTGATCAAGTCAGATTCGAACCACTCTGTGTGAGGAGCGCTCGGAGTCCCCGATTCGTCATAGACTTAAACTTCCAAAACCTCTTTATGATTCTCGGTCTGACCGATACTCCACTTTCGGTCCTACCGAGATCATTAAGTTGATCTAGGTTTTCGATCTCGGTGCAACCGATTTGAACCTTTCGGTCACACCGAGTTTCAGTAACTGCACGCAGTTATGAATCTCGGTGCCACCGAGTTGTTCCACTCGGTCACACCGACAGGGTCGGGCTATATATAGTCACGGGCAAAATTTGGAAATTTCTCCGAACCCCTTCGCCCGTGCGATAGCCTGCTCTGCCCTTGAGGTCTCCGGATCGTCTTCTCGCTGCCAGCAGCCTCCAGTCACTGGTCTCCATCACCGTCAACGGGAATTCTGCCCCGCCGTTGCCGCCGTAGCAAGTCCACGCCGAACTAGGGTATGGACTTGATCTTTGTGCTATTCCTCAATCTGATTCCTAGCACATTGTGATCATATTGTTTCTAGCCACGTTTGATAAACTTCTATCCAGTCAAAACGCTCATAGGTTAGGTTTGATTCGAAAATTCTAGGTTTAGGTTTCCGCCGAAACCATCTCGGACCCACCGAGTTGAAAAACTCGGCCCCACCGATTTGGCTTATGCCATTGCACAAGTGAGACTCGGTATGACCGAGAATTACTTATCGGTGTGACCGATTTTTGAATTCAGTGAAACCCTAGCAGTCTCGGTGCCACCGAACTGTGACTCGGTCCTACCGAGTTCACTAGTTTAGGTTCCAAAACTGCTTCGGTATCACCGAGTTTGAAAATCGGTAGATCCGAGATGATTTCAGTGGGAAACTAAAACTAAGTTTTTGGATCATTCTTTTTGCAAAAATCTCTGCATTTTGTGATGCTCATCCACTCTATCTCTTCTATAATCTACTCACAGGGTCAGCAGTCAGTTTACAACATGTCAGACCAGAGTGATAGCCAGAATCTGTCAGAGCAGCAAGTGGTCCTGAGTGAGGGCACTAGTCCCTCCAGTTCATTTGATGAAGGCAGCAGGAGCACTCCTAGAAATTTGCCAAAGGCTGCCATGAGACAAAGGAAGAAGAAAACCTCAGACTCTGAAGATGAGGACTATGTGGCAGAGGAAGAGGCCACTTACAAGAGAGTTGAGCCAGCTCAAGGCACAAAGCCAGGGCTGAAAATCAAAAGGCCAGCAGGCAGGCAGCCCATGTCAAAGGCAAGAGCCTCAACTGAGAAGCCCACTCCCCAAGAGCCAGATGCTGCAGAAGGCAAGAAGAGAAAGGAAAGGGTAAAGAAGACTGTTGCTAGAGTACTTGGCAAAGCTTCCATCATGGAAGAGGAAGAAGAAGAAGAGGCAGCTGCACCAGCGCTCAAGGCACCCAAGGTAATGGGAGATGCCATAAAATCAGGGGGAGCTGCTTCCAAGGCCAAGCCAGCTCCAAAGCCAAAGCCCAAGAGGAACACACGGAGCATTCCTGCAGCTGAGAAGAACAAGGCCCCAGTGCCTGAGACTGTTGCTGAGGATGAGGAAGAAAATGTCCTTCGAAAGCTAAATCCCAAGATCCCAGACCACAACGATGCTCATCCGGTGGCTGAGGACATGAAGCTCAGGAGAGACTCAGGGCTCAGGAAGTGGAGAGAAGCAGATCCATATGCTTCTAGGAGAAGGACTGCCGTAGACTACAGGTTTCACACCAAGGAGCAGCAGGATTTCTATGAGACTGTGCTGCTAGATAAGAAGCCCATTGTCTGTGATATGCGATGGGTCGATTGGACATATATCAAGTAGAATGAGGAGTACTACCCAGGAGTATTTGACAGCTTTAGTGCTTGTGGAGTAGCTGACTTTGTTGGGCAGAAGCTCACAAAGTGGAACGAGGAACTTATCATGCAATTCTACTCCACGGCACACTTTTATCCAGATGGGAGGATTACATGGATGTCTGAGGGTACAAGGTACCAATCTACAGTGGCTGAGTGGGCACAGATCATTAATGCCCCAGAGGAGCAAGATGAGGACTTGGATATCTATGCCAAGAAAAAGATGGACCACAACTCCATGTCCAACATGTACAAGGAGATTCCGAATGAAGCACTTGACACATTCAAATTTGGCTCAGTGCACTATCTGCTCTCAGGACTGCCTACGATCAACTGGATCCTTAGGCACACCCTTCTGCCCAAGTCTGGAGATCACAAGATGATCAGAGGCCATGCTATCAACTTGCTACATGTGTTTGACGTGCCTCAAAAATTCAAAGTCATGAGCCTCATAGTGGAAACAATTAAGAGGACTGCGGCAGATCAGAAGAGGAGCTGTGGATATGCCCCTTAGATTCAGGAGCTCATCAACTCCAAGATGGGCACGGGCGTATATTTGTTGGATAAGGAACACCTGCCCATCCGTCCAGATTTCGAGGACAATGAAGTTGTGATGACTGAGAACGAGCCATCATCTGCTCAAGCATTTGCAAAGAAGGAGAAGGCGAGGAAGGAGAAACCTGCCAAGATGCCTACTCAAGAGGAGGCATCTGAGTACTTCTTGAAGACCAAACAAGAGCAACTCGGTTACTTGATTGCATCCACGCTGAGAATTGAGCAAAGTCTGGCCACCCTCACTAAGAATCAGCAGAGCCTAGAGAGAATCATGGAACAGAAGTTCTATGACTTGGATGTCAAAGTAACGGAAGTTCAGTCTGCAGTGGAGCAGCTCCAGGAGGACATGAATGAGAGGAGAGGCAGGACTACCACTCATGCTTTTTCTAGAGTGCCACGAGGCCCGAGGTCGTCTGCCGTGCCAGTTGCTGACACCAGAGCCACTACTTCAGCACCAGCTACAGCCTCAGCTCCAACATCTACTTCAACTCCAACTCCAGCGACTACTTCAACATCTACAGAAGCCTTCGTCCTTGGAGTGATCCGGACTCCACCACCACCAGAAGATCAAGCCTAAGCGTCGATCTAGTGCTATGCATTTTCTAGGAACTTTTTGGTAACTTGTTGCCAAAGGGGGAGAAGATGTATAGATCATAGGCTTCGAGAGAGAGAGTGTTGCTTTTCTCTCTTGCTTTATTTGGTGGTTTTTCGAACCTTTTCTGCTTTTGAGTGCTTGATACTACGTCATTATTTGTGAGACATTGATGATCATGTGTTTGATCATAAGCTACACTTAATGCTTGCTTAATGCTATTATCTTATCTTATGTGATCATTCATTATTCTTGGTGATGAGTGCATGTATTTCATTCTTATCATTTTGAGCGCTCCACCAAGATGTATGTGACATGGAAGAGAAACCCATGACTCTAACTCTTTGTGCATTTGCAGTCCAAAGAAAATTTTAAATATGCACAAATTTAGGGGGAGCTCTTACTTATCACATACTTCTCAAAGCGACGATATATTTCATGCTTATTATTATTTGTCGAAGCTTTGATCTATATGTTGTCATCAATTACCAAAAAGGGGGAGATTGAAAGTGCAACTATCCCTAGGTGGTTTTGGTAATTCATAACAACATATAGCTCATTGAGCTAATGCGATTCCAAGATGATTATTTCAGGAAAGCTCAATGATTGGCATGGCACGGATATGAAAGTGGAACCCTCAAAATGCTAAGGACAAAGGATTGGCTCAAGCTCAAAAGCTCAAGACTCTTCATTTTATATTTTAGTGATCCAAGATCACATTGAGTCTTTAGGAAAAGCCAATACTATTAAGGAGGGATGAGGTGTTGCTTAATGAGCCTCTTGCTTCATGTGCTTAATGATATGCTCCAAAATCCTCAACTACTTTCCCATATCCACATATGACCTAAACCCTAAGCCAAACTCGGTCCTACCGATTCTTCCTATCCGGCGCCACCGAGTTTCACTTGTCATTAGCCACTGCCAAACCCTAGCAATTCGGTCCTACCAATAAGGATCTCGGTCTCACCGAGATGGGGTTGCAAACTCTCTGTTTCCCTTTCGTAACTTTTCGGTCTCACCGAAAGAGCGAATCGGTCCCACCGAGATTGCAATGTAAACTCAGTGTTTCCCCTTTGTAACTTTTCGGTCTCACCGAGTTCCACTCGGTCTCACCGAAAGAGCAAAACGGTCCCACCGAGTTTGCCTGACCAACTCTCTGGTTAGCTAATTACCAAATTCGGTCTCACCGAGTTTGTGTAATCGGTCTCACCGAGATTACGTTATGCCCAAACCCTAACTGAATCGGTCCTACCGAGTTGCATGTCAGTCCCACCGAAATTCCTAACGGTCACTAGGTTTACTATTTCGGTCAGGCCGAGTTTATTTATTCGGTCCCACCGAGATTGGAAAACTGTGTAATGGTTGGATTTTGTGTGGAGGCTATATATACCCCTCCACCTCCTTCTCATTAAGTGAGAGAGCCATCAGAACACACACACCATTCCTACTCATATGTTCTGAGAGAGAACCACCTACTCATGTGTTGAGACCAAGACATTCCATTCCTACCATATGAATCTTGATCTCTAGCCTTCCCAAGTTGCTTTCCACTCAAATCTTCTTTCCACCAAATCCAAATCCTATGAGAGAGAGTTGAGTGTTGGGGAGACTATCATTTGAAGCACAAGAGCAAGGAGTTCATTACCTACACACCATTTGTTACTTCTTGGAGAGTGGTGTCTCCTAGATTGGCTAGGTGTCACTTGGGAGCCTCCGACAAGATTGTGGAGTTGAACCAAGGAGTTTGTAAGGGCAAGGAGATCGCCTACTTCGTGAAGATCTACCGCTAGTGAGGCAAGTCCTTCGTGGGCGATGGCCATGGTGGGATAGACAAGGTTGCTTCTTCGTGGACCCTTTGTGGGTGGTTGCTTCTTCGTGGACCCTTCGTGGGTGGAGCCCTGTGTGGACTCGCGCAACGTTACCCTTGGGTGGAGCCCTGTGTGGACTCGCACAACCGTTACCCTTCGTGGGTTGAAGTCTCCATCAACGTGGATGTAGGATAGCACCACCTATCCGAACCACGGGAAAAACATCCGTGTCTCCAATTGCGTTTGAAATCTCCAAACCCTTCCCTTTACTTTCTTGCAAGTTGCATGCTTTACTTTCCGCTGCCTATATACTCTTTGCATGCTTGCTTGAATTATGTGATGATTGCTTGACTTGTCCTAAATTAGCTAAAATCTGCCAAGAACTAAAATGGGGAAAAGGTTAAGTTTTTATTTGGTCAAGTAGTCTAATCACCCCCTCTCTAGACATACTTTCGATCCTATAGCGTGGCAACCCCGCCCGCACTGCCTCGTCCGGGCCAGACGAGCCGCTGCCCGCACGACCCAGCCGTTCCCGGCCTCCGATCCGTCCCCTCTCTCGTCTGCGCCCTCGCCCCCCGCCTGTCAAACCCCGACCTCCGTCACCGGCCATCTCTGGTTGCCATGGCAACCAGGGAGGATCTGTAGGGCGCTCCCACCGCAAACCACACCCCTTATCTCCCCCCACCCCATCCCACCCCCCAACCCCACTCCAACAACGCCCTCCAGAGACGACCAGCTAAAAGCAGGTGAATCTCCCGATCTCCCTACTGTTTCTCATCCTCCTTCTGGGCAGAAAATTGCAAAATTACCGACGAAGTTGGCAACTAGATCCATCCTACAGGGTTAAAAAATACATACGTTGTGTGACTTCGCAGCTGCCAAGCAGAATACACTAGATCTGCCATGTAGTACGCTAGAGATAACCGTGAGTTCTCAGTAGGTTGATGCTCCTAGTTGGTGAATGAATGGATGTGCAGGAATCCATAAAAAGCGAGAGAGAATTGATAAATTTGGAATAATGGGGTGTGTGAAAATTAATTGCCATTGGTGTATAACGTCAGTTGCCACCTGTCATTGTCGTCAACTGCCACCATGTCAACTTATTGCTTGCCATCCTATTGTAGAGCCTGATGCCATCGAATCAAACGGATAGCTAGCACCAGATTTTAGAAAAGGATAATGGATGTGCATGTCCTACTAGCCATGATATGTTGGTTGCCAACACATGGAAATGTGATAGCACTGACGTGTTAACTTCTACATGCAAGCAGCACAATGATAAAAAAAATTGGATTGTTGATGCCTTCTTATTCATCCAGTGATTGAGAGCACATCAGAACAGAAGCGAGACACGGAAAAGAATGACTCACGAAGATGGTGCAGATGATTGGGGTTCTCAAAGGCCAGAAACGCCGCCACCTTTCGATGCATCAGAGTACAGTCAGCTCATCTCTGCAGGGCCGTTGCTGCCGCTGCTAGAACAGTATGCAGGCGTAGGTACGATGCGTGCTAAAAATGAAGAGAAACATTTGCCATCTTCGCGACGATGGACATGACATTCTACTTATGTCGTGCACTGTCATTTGTCTTGCAGGTTCTTATGACCAGAACACTCTTAGGGGGGCCCCGTGGCAAGTGCAGTCACAAGGCGCTAACGCTGACAAATGTACGGGCAGCCAACTCCAACTAGCTAGTATGGCTAATCAAGGTAATGCAAAAACGAAAAAAGAGCACATAATGCTGTGGACATGAAAAATGAACATGAAAAAAAGATGGCAAAAGGACTCACGAGTTATCACGGGTGTAAAATGCAGAGCCTTCGTGCAGCACGTGGAATCGGGCACCACCCATGTACCTGCCATCGACGTCGTACACAGGTGAGTCCATAAACATAGTGAAGATGCGGATGCTTGGTCAGCACAAGGAGCATAGTTGACAACTACAAAAATTGTCATGACTGGTCTTCTACGGTTGCCATGTATTAAAAACAACATTTGCCATCTCTGCACACCTGCAGTTGCCATGTAGGAAAAGCTGCAGTTGCCATTTCATGACAACTGCAATTGCCATCTAATAACAAACTGCGATTGCCCTACCGATGCAACTTCAGTTGCCATGCAAGCAAAAATGCATTTGCCACATAAGGGCAACTGCAGTTGCCGTGCTAGCACGAAATGCGTTTGCCGCGATTTGACCAACCACTACTATGATTGCAGGTTATTACGCTGGCGGTGACCCGGCAAACGTCTCCTAGCAAGCTTCGCAAATTCCTGGTGGATCACGTCATTATGGTGTAACAGACCACACACGATGGTCAAATACAGCACAACAAGGTAGAGGGAAAATATCTGAACCACAAAAAACAGCGCTACATTTGCTATTTGTAGTTATTTGTAGGAAAAACAATGGTTGCCATGTTTGTTGAATAGTAGGTGCCATGTCTGCACACCTACAGCTGCCATAAAAATGACCACCCACAGACTGACGGCTTGCTGTCTGTAAAAGATGTCATGGAAAATCACTCGAAGATGGTGTGATCCGTTGCGATCCACATGTTATCCAACACAAAATTCTTAATCTCGTACCTGTTTTCCCCTGTTACAGAACCTACAACTACAATGCACAGCGGCGCCGACACATCTACTGCGGGGAGCTCTGAGCGCACGAAAGACGCGTTCCACCAGACAGCAGACAAACATGCCGCAAACAATTTCGAGTCAGAGTCGGGAATGGCAATCATTCCAGCAATGCCGGCAAGCACCCCTTTGAACACAAGCACTGGCAACTCTCAGGTAGATGGGACTGCCGCCCATACTGAAGTGAACGATGAAACTGACGACGACGCACAAGGGGATGAAGATGGTGGGCAATCAGAGATCGTGGTGCCTTAGCCACCGTACATTGGGTAGAGATTTGAGTCATTCAAAGCAGCAAAGGAATACTACCAGACATATGCAAAGTTCCATGGGTTTCCGGTCAACATCGAGTACCGTAGGAAAATTAAGAAAACTAACGAGTACAGCAGAGGTGAGATGAGGTGCCACAAGGCACGCAAGAACAAGAATGGGAAAGGCGATGCGCCTGTCGTTACGGAATAAAAGAGAGGTATCATTCAGAAGACTGAGTGCCCTGTCCGGTGTAAGCTAAACGTAGATGGAGCACAGTGGGTGGTCAATGAGTATTTTGACGAGCACAACCACCAACTGATAAAGAAGTTCGACCTGGTGAAATTTCTGACCGCCCACATAGGGTTCACCCCCGTCGAAAGGCAATTCGTAAAGCTGCTACATGATTGTAACGTCGGTCCATCGAGAATGGTGCAGATACTATCTCTCATCCACAGCAAAAAGGGGACTCTGAGTAGCATGCCGTATATACCAGCTGACGTCACAAACCTACGGGCAAGGTATCGTAGAGAGAGCAAGTTGGCAGACATAGAGGCCACAATTGCCTACTTCGATGAGAAAGCCAAAGAAGATGCAGATTTCTTCTACAGGATAAGGTTGGACGATGAGGACCGTGTCAGGAACATGTATTGGGTGGATGGTGCTGCAAGGAGAGCCTACAAACATTTCCGAGATTGCATTTCATTCGACGCGACGTACCTCACCAACATGTACAAGATGCCGTGCGCTCCATTCATATGGATAAATAACCGCAATCAGTCGTTGCAGTTTGGCTGTGGGCTCGTCCGGAACGAAGACACGGATGGGTACGTTTGGCTGTTCAAGACCTTCTTGGAGTGCAAGGATGGACTTGCTCCGATGAACATAATAACGGACCAGGATTTCAGCATGCGTGCAGGCATAGAGGAGGTCTTTCCGTTGGCAGTGCACAGGCACTGTAGGTGGCACATTATAAAGAAGGCTGAGGAGACGCTAGGACCGTTCTTTGCTGACCGTCCAGAGCTGCACAAGGCATTCGAACTATGCGTGGACCATAGCTTGACGGTGGAGGAGTTTGAAAGGAGCTGGATGGCCATGACTGAAACACATAAAGTCCAAGACAACGAGACTCTTGTAAGCCCGTGGGAGAAGCGAATGTACTGGGTGCCGGCCTACTTCATGCAGTGCTTCTTCCCCTTTCTGCAGACTACGCAGCGCAGCGAGGGATTCAATGCTGTTTTGAAGCGGTACGTCAGTCCTGGCAACTCATTGCTACAGTTTGCCAAGCAGTACACAGCTTTGCAACAAAAAATTCTGGGATCTGAGCTGCAGCAAGAAGTGAACACCGCGCTAAAGCAGCCAAAATTGCTAACGTACTTACCGATGGAGAGGCAAATGAGCAAGATATACACCAACAAGATCTTTAACAAGTAAGTCAGTTGCGTTACAGTCTTATTTGCAGAAAAAGCACCAAGTCAGTATGTGCCTTATAGAGTGCGATGCAGTTTCCATGATTTTGCGGTTGCCATGTTTAATAAAGTACTGTTTGCCATGCTTACTCAGATGCAGTTGTCATATTCAATAGAAATTCTGTTTGTCATGCTTACCCGGATGCAGTTTCAATGTTCAATGAAATGCAGTTGCCATGTTTAATGCAATGTACTTCCACTGGACATGTTGGTGTGCAAATGCTAGTGTCAAATGGAAAATGTTATGTTGTTGCCATGTCTATTGAAATGCAATTGCCATGTTTACTAAAATGCAACTGCCATGTTTGCTGAAATGCAATTGCCATGTTTAATAAACTCTAGTTGCCATGTTTAACAAAATGCAGTTGCCATGTTTAAATAAGATGCATCTGCCATGTTTGTTGAAAATGCAGTTGCCATGTCTATTGTACTGCATTTGCCATGTATAGCGTACTGCATTTGCCATGTTCAACATACTATATTTGCCATGTTCAATGAATTACGTTTGCCATGTTCAAACAAAATGTATATCTATTTTCCATGACAACATAAGGTGCTACAAGAAAAAAGCCCACAATAGTTTAACAGAAAACACACACAAAATGCAGATTCCAGGAAGAAATAAAGCGTGCCAGCATGTTCACGGCTTTCCAGGTGGACGAACGTACGTTCAAGGTGTGTTCTATTTTGGGCATGTCAGATTCAGAACCTGAAGACCCGGACAAAGGAAGGAACTATTTCGTCACAGCCTCGATAGGCGAAGGCGAGTTCTACTGCCAATGCTGCAAGTTCGAACGGGACGGCATTGTGTGCTATCACATACTAAAAGTAATGGACGTGAACCCTGTGACACGGATGCCCCGACATTTCATAAGGCGGCGATGGACTTGGGACGCTGATGATGCGTTGGCGCCGCAAACAACACACGCAGTTCTGGCTGTGCATGACGAGAGACCAGAGTCAACCATGGAAGCCGTGAGGCACGTTGTGCTGACAAAGAACTATGCTGAGCAAATTGATGAAGCATGCAAGAGTGATGACACAGCGAGAGTCGCAGAAAAACACAGGAAAGCACTAAAAAGAGAGCTTGATGAGATCAAGAAGAGGAAAGCCGAGGAAGCCTTACACCGGTTCCCCCGCACATCAAGCGTGCCTTCATCCACGGGGCCGTCGTCTGAAAACTCGGAGATAGGACCTGGAACAGCAAGCACACAGACCCAGGTCAGGAACCCACCCCGTTCCATCACAAAGGGTCATCCAAGAGAGATAAGGTATAAGTCGGGATTGGAGATCCAAGCAAAACACAAGAAAACGAAGAAAGGGGCGGCCAATCCATGAGCAAAAATTGTGGCGTTGTGGACATTTTGTTTTGTACCCTAGATGTTGTGAATTCTTTTTTAAAACAATTGGGGGAATAACTCTTTAGGGGCATCAGAAGTGCAAGGGAAAATTCATTGAATGGTTAAATGTAGTTGCCATGTTATGGGTACTTAATCTGCCATGATGTATGCATTTAATTTGCCATGTTATGTGTAGTTAGTCTGCCATGATTTTTGATACTAAACATGCCATGCTAATTTATGCTAAATATGCCATGCTGTTTTGTACTGAATATGCCATGCTAGTTGTAGTGGATCTGCCATGTTAATTGTACTGGATCTGCCATCTTAGTTGTGCTGTAGTTGCCATGTTAATTATGCTGGAGCTGCCATGTTGTTTGTACTGTATCTGACATGTTAGATGTACTGGACATATGCCATGGTATTCCTGATGACTCTGCATGGCATGTATTCACATGACAAAAACGACGCGGTTTACGGGCACGTAGTGTGTTGTGTGCAAGTGTATGGGAAACAAGTTGGAAAACAGCGTAACGTGCATAAACCCCAGCAAAAACGTTGTGGCTGCATGATCAACCTACCCCCGTGCAGTTACCGATGAAAATGAAGAAGCAAAACAGCCAAAAATGTAAAACGACAATGACTTCCACTACCCATGTCTGATGAACTACATTTGCCATCGTTTTTAAAACATCGTAGACGCGTTCAAAGCATCAAACCGGTGCTAGAAACGACGAAACCATTGTAATAATTATGCCTAAAAGTAGGTTCACATCCACACATATATTACATGAAACTATTCAAATGTCACTCGCACACCACCACTACATAGTAGCCTACGCGGGGTTGTAGCCACAACATAGCACACAAACATAGTTTTCAACGATAAACAACGAGATAATACCTTACATTCCTCGGCAACAGAATGTAAGGTGTGCATCCGGTCTGTAACGCCACGTGATCACTTGTACTTTTTGGTGACTTTCTTGACAGCTTCCTGCACAAACTCGCGTGCTCCCGACCGCTTGTTAAAATCTTCATTCGTCAACCAGTTCCATATGTGGATTTTCCGGAGCTCAACGACCATTGCAGCTGTGATAGCGGGGACAATTCTGCCTTCCCACTTCGCAAGGTACTCCAGCGCGTGAAAGCCACAGTCTGTCCTGCACGAGGAAAAGAGTAACGTGACCACGCAAAGAGCTCAGACGTAACAAAAGACAGACTTCAATTTCAGATCTGACAAACAAAACAGGAATTGGATTGATGTAAAATGGCAGACGAAAAGGGAGGAAGGAATTACGTGTTCCCTTGCTTTGTAGTCGCCACATACTCAGTCGGGAAATGACTGATTTGGACCTTTGAGTGTTCATAGTGACGGTGCCATGTCTCTTTGAGGTTCTTAATGAAGAATTCAGCATGCGTGGTGAGGTCTGCATCATCTTCCGAACGGATTGAATCAAGCACCTCAACACGTTGGTTCTTCAGGTCAGGACAGATCACGTAGTGGTGACCACACTTGTCATGTGGGTCATGTGGTGAAAGCTCCTGGAACATGGGGAACATGACCTGCATTTAAAAAAGTGAGGAAAATTAGAATCAGCGTTCGCATAAAGAACAACAGAGGGACAAAGGAATTAGAATCACGTAGAAAAACTCTTGTTATGGGTGGGGGTAGTTGAAATAAAGTTGCCGTCCATGTGTGAACAAAAGTATGCCATGTATTTTACTATCAAGTTGCCACATAGTTTGCGCGGCATGCAAAAATCAAATAAGTCAGTGTGCACGGCAGCTGTTGCCACATGAAAATAGCTGCCACGTAAAACACAACTGCAGATGATGGCAACAAAAAGCACACCTTGTGGAAAAAAAAGTGCAGACATTGAAGGAGTACTCACATATTTCTTCATTGTGAGCTTGAAATCACCGTGTTGGGCAAAGTTCTTCCTCAGGATTTTGTGGTGGAAGTCACCGTCCCATATTTTGCAGGTCACACTGAAATGCATGATTGTCTTGTCGGCGCACACATTGGTGTGGTTGTTGATGTAGTCAATCCCTCATGCAACTACGTTCGTCGACATTTTGCCGTTTGGCCTCACGGACTCAGCAAGATCACCAAGGTCGACGTACGTCGCTCCGCATTGAATGACTTTGGTTCTGTCCAAACATGAGCTGTATGAAAACAATATAACATGGAAGGATCATGCCTACTAAGTAAAAAATAATTTATGATAGAACTAAAACAATATAACATAGAAAGTATGAAGGATGTGAATGGTAAAAAAGGAGCAAAGCAAAATGAGATGTTATGGGGTGTGGTCGTTTACGCTTTCAGCTCCTTCATGTGCTTGCCGCTGGACCTCGCATTTCCAAACCGCTTGACGATATCGTACAGCTGGGTCTGTTCTTTAGTGGCCCTGAATTCGGGCTCGTAGTCTTCCGCGGGAGGTGGGTGCACTACCCTCTGCTGCCTCACAGAACCAGGAGTGGCACTCCTAATGGTATCCTCAGATACCGTGTCTGCAGGCACATTGGAACTTGATTGCTCTTGCCCTCGTGAGGACTTCCTCTGCAATGCTGCCTCCTCAAGCATGCGGTAAGTTTCTTCAAGAGACGGTGAAATCTCCTCGGGTGTGGCTGTAGTGATAAAAAAAGTGGGTTAGGATACCTAGGAAATCAAAAGCAGATGGATTGTGAGAAAAGATGGGGTGCATGATGTGAGTTGTAGGTAGGAAAAAGTGGGGCAGTTGCCATGTGTGGTCCAGCTGTAGTGACCATGTCATAGCAACTATAGTTGCCATGTAGTTGGAACATAGTTGCCATCTAGTTGGAATGTAGTTGCCATGTCACAGCAACTACAGTTGCCATGTTGTGTCAACTGCACTTGCCATGTGATTGCTTTATGAAAAAATGCAGCATGGAAACAAAAAAAATGCATGTGACATGGTGTTGAATCAATTCCAGTTGCCATGTGTGATGCACTGTGTTTGCCATGTTACGGAGACTACGGTTGCCATATTGAATCAACTTCAGTTGCCACATGGTTGCCCAAATGTAAAATGCAGCATGGCAGAAAAAAAGTAGGTGACACGGTGCATCAAATCCAGTTGCCATGTCATCGCATGTCAGTTGCCATCACAAGTGAGAACCCCCCAAAACAAAAAATATGATTGGGACAACAGTGAAACTACACAGACGTGTGCAAGAAAAATCATACGGACATGGCAAGTGTACCTGCCACAATCGGCTCTGCGAACTTGACAGCCTTCCTGCCCTCGACCATTGGCTGCGCCATCATTGCAGGCATGCCTCCTGGGAATGCAAAGGCAACTGTCATAGGATCTTGCACAACCGGTTGATCTTGACTGATGCCAAGGTTGAAACTCGGTGGGGTAAAGGCCATTGGGTGCCTCTCATTCCTGCTGGCCGGACCACGAACGACTTGCGGGGCAGAATCCAAGGGTGAAAGATCAACAAACATATCTGAATCAGCCGCTGCAGAATGATCGTCCTTATTTGCAGGGCGGGGCGTGTTGTCAGTGGTATCAACCGTAGCTTTCATGACAATCTTCTTGTTTGGGCTGTAGGGGACACCGACGTTGACTGGGAGCCTGGAAGTGCGTAGATTTATGCTGGGGATTTCCACTGCAGGAAAAGGCGCAGTCTGCTCCGGGTGTTCACCTGCGTCGCTCATGCCCGGCTTGACACCTGCATCAGTTGTGCTCCGGTCTTCAGGTTTCTCCGTCACATTGCTTTTGGCAGGTGGCGGGAACAGTGTGGACGCAGGAACAAAACCAGACTCGTCTCTCCTGCTCCTGGCTACTGTCGGTGCGTTCGGTATGTCTGTTGGTTGCTTGCGGGGGCTACGACGCCTAGGTGGTAGACCAACACGCGAAACAGTCGCCTTAGTAGTATCTGCAGCGCCAGGAGCTGGAGCTGTTGCGCTAGGACTCTCACCTGTAGATGGCATGTCCTTGTTAACTGCCGCCTCGACCGCTTCTGTCGTGGACACAGGAGTGCCACCGCGCATGCGCTTGGAATCAGTGTCAGATGAGCGGGAATCTTCCTTGCCTAGGTTCGTCTCAGGAGCGTCCACTTCAACGCTTGCTGATGGGGTGGCATGACTCACAGCAGCATCCTTCATTGCCAGAAGGGTTGGCAGTATTTCAGCTGTCCTGGCAGATACCGACTCGTCACTCCCCGATGTACGGATGCCTGTTGTTGTAGGCTGCACATCTGCAGCCGACGGAGATGGTCTGCCACTTGCATCAAAGTTGGTGGGAGCGGTCAATGGTGCAGCAGCAGTATTGTCGACTGGTGCCTCCTGTACATCTGAGTTGCCCCCTGTTGACAACTTTGAATGCATGCGTTCGAGCGGGTCCTTACCGATATGCTTGGACCCACGCGTAGTAGTCTTCTTCACCCTGCAAAAAAATGAAGCGCATGAAAAAGGTATTTAAAAATGAAACAAAATTATGTTTGCCTTGGTAGAAATCTTAAGAAAATGGAAAAACAGGTGGAAAAGCTGGCAGTTGCCATGTAAGGGGAACGTCAGTTGCCATGTGTCATAACTAGCAGTTGCCATCCAGTAGCAGTTGCCACGTTAGCAACCTTGAAAGAATGATAAAAATGTCTGATCTGCCATGAATGCAATTTCAAACCTAGGCGTGGGATGAGCTCACAAGACAACGGTAAAAAGATGGCAGTTTCCATAAGGTAAATTAAAGTTACCATTTGGCCTACATTCCACTTGCCATGTGAAAAAAATAGAAGTTGCCACACGTTTAGAAAGTAAATAAAATACCATTTGGTAAAACAACGGTTGCCACGTGGGGGGGGGGGGCGATGACAGAAGACAATGTGACAAGCTAAACGAATGCATTGGAAAATCAAAAAATATAGCGCTATGTCAATGAAAGCGGATGAAGAAACCTACTTCCTGACTGCCTTCCTCAGGTCTGGCAACACGACAAGATCCCCGGTGTTGGTTGTCGTCGTGCGAGGAGATGTCCTGGTGGAAGTGGTATCACCGGCAATGGGGGCACCTTTGTTCAACCAAGCAGAAACACGGGTTGGCGTTGGCGCCTGTTTCTTCGTAATTGCTCGTCCACCAGCTGTCGGCTCGCTGCACGTATGAGATGGAGGTCAAAAAAAAGAGGTGGCAATTGTCAGTCAGTAATCTCGTTGCCGCATTTGACAGAACACATGTGCAAAAAAGAGGATGAGTCTGTTCGAAGAAAATAGACAAAGCAAAAAGCTAAGATGAAAGTCGAATCTCTTCCTGGCAGCTACAGGGTCGGTCCTAGACCTCTTGCCAGCAGAAACTTGCCCGGCACCCTCTGGAGCCATCCCCCTCTTTGATGGCAAAACCCCTTCGCCTCTCATAGCCGTGTGTTGTTTGACTTTATCCGGTTGGGGGACATCTGTTGCATCCTTGCCCTTGTTACCACCTGCGCGAACTTCAGCGTGTTCATCATCATCGGTGTCCTCTTGCACATTATCCATGACATCATCGTCATCCTTGCTGAGACCAGCGTCTCCACCTAGTTCATCTTGTGTGTCAGCGGGCTCCTGGGTACTGTTGTAGTCATACCGGCCACGGCAACCGGTTGGCCGGTGTGTACGTTCTGGGACGAATGAAGTGAATTGCCTCGCAACCGCGTCGCCGTCAGAGCCACTGAGGGACGTCCACCCCTCAACCAACTTCCCGAGCAAGCCAGTCATTCCAGATGCAAACTGCCCTATTAGCTGCTCAACAGGTGCCCTCACCTGTACACAAAACAAAGAGGCATCAATGACAACCCCGTATTGCAATCACTTGCACGACATCGAAAAATACTCCACGGCAAACCATATATGTAGATCTTTTGATTACCTCTGAAGGACAAGACGGAGCTGAGTGCACGTCCATCCACTTTTCAAAGTTTTGAGGCCCCCCAAACACGCTGTAGTCTATAGAATGCTTGGCCATCAGCTGGGGAGAAAGAAAAAAAAGTAGCAACGATATAAGAGAGAGAATGATGAACACTGACTAGCAGTTCATGTGTTGCAAAAAAAAGCAGAACTAACCTGCAGTTTACCATATTTGCTATCAGTTACCCTGTCTGCAGCAAGCACAGCCTTGAGAACATCGATAGTCCATGCAGAAACAACAAACTAGTGCGCAGGCGGCGGGCCTCCTGTCCCAGTGAAGTCCACGGTGGACAGATCAAGGCAGTTGACGTACATGAGCTGATGTACAACAATTTTAAAAAGAAAGAAAAATCAGTTGCGGTCATGGTTTTTTGCGACAAATAACAGGATAAAATATATGGTATTTTACGAAGAATATGCCATCTGCATGTGCTAGTTGCCATCATAGAGTGATGGCAGTTGCCATCATAGTATGATGACAGTTGCCATGTTGTCATGTTGGTAGTTGCCATCACAGTATGATGGCAGTTGCCATATAGTCATGATGGCAGTTGCCACATAATCAACATGGCAGTTGCCATCTTGTTATGATCATGTTGACATGCATGAATAAAGATGTGTTAAAAAATAGTGTTCACATAAAGGACCGGTAAAAAAATACCATTAAATGCAGTCGACAACCCTTCTGGTACACCTTGCTTGCAAATGCATCATGCAGGAAGTCGGCAATGAACTTACACCAGTTCATGTTCTTCACATCTTTCAGTTTCGCCTGCACCGCATAAAATTCAGGACAAGGAGTTGCCGCGTCAGAATTCCAATGGAAAAAACAACAAAAAAACTGTCAGTGACTAGCTTGCACATGACATCGGAGCAAAAAAATTGAAGGAAAAATAATGTAGTAAAGATAGATCATTCACCAGGATGGGGAAGCATTTGTTGCTTGGGCGAAGAGAAGTGGTCGGCGCGAAATGGCTGAGATGAGGTACATGAGTAGCTTCATCTTGAAAACATCTTCGTGCGTCGTCATGGCCTCCAACGAATCTGCCACTTCAGTCGTGTTCCGCATGGATTCCAACCCAGGAAACAAACGGGGGAACAGCGGTTCCTCGATCTCATTGTTGACCTCGTACGGGACTTTGATATGTCCACGGGGCACACCCAACGTGCAGAACACGGATTCCTCATTCACCGGTAGTCTTCCGCGTCCCAGAATCACGAATTCTCTGGAGGCGGGGTCGTAGATCTCACCAAGCCAATCGCATACAGGGTTGACAAGGTTCGTGCACCGGACAACCATCATAGACTGCATACCCATCTCAGCAGCAGCCCCCTTCTGATCGTCGCTGAATTTGTCAGTCAACGCAGTCAGTCTTGGGAGGCTCTGTTGCGAATATGTTTCTTCTTCTGCAAAAAAACAGACATAAAGTGATCAGTTGTTGCCATGTTTTTACAAACAAAAATAGGATATCAGTTGTTGCCGCATTTTGCAATGTAATGAAATTTTAGTTCGTGCCAGACGATTGCGGGCTCAAAGGTGTCAACCATTAACATACATCAGGAAGAAGGGGGGTGTGTGTGAACATTTACCTCATCACCCTCTTTTCTCCGCCCAGTTGCCCGATTACGCTGTGGTGGATCCATGAAATCATCATCATTATTTTGACGATCGCCACGAGCCATTCTGCTGAGATGGGAACATACCAAATTGTCATGGTGGAAAATGTAAATGCAAAGGGGTCAGCAAAAACACTTGCCGCATGCAACGCATACGTATGGCATCTGAAACATTTGATATGCAAATTCAGTTGCCACATTGTGCAGACAGTTTGCCACACTGTCTTATATGCAGAAATGGCAGCAGGCAGTCTGTTCACACTCTATTTGCCACACTGTCTTATATGCAGAATGGCAACAGGCAGTGTGTTCGTACTCTATTTGCCATATGAATATACTACCTAGATGGCAACAAGCACACTTTAAGTGCGCAGTGGTTGCCATCCAGTGCACTTGGCTCTTGAATGCCCACTGACTACCGATTGTGGCAACTATCACACCGTGGTTGCTGTCACATAACATTCAGAAAACACACTGGCCGCAATGGCACTTGGCTCTTGAATGCCCACTGACTACCAATTGTGGCAACTGTCACACCGTGGTTGCTGTCACATAACATTCAGAAAACACACTAGCCGCAATGAAAATAGAATGGTTGTGGCACCTAACACAGGAATTCAGCAATCTTAGTTGCCACACGGAAAAAAGAGCGTGTGTTTGGTAAATATCACATTAGTTTAGCAGAATTAGTTGCCACATGGAAGAGCGTGTGTGTGGCAAGTATCGCATTACTTCAGCAAAATTAGTTGCCATGTGCGAAAGCTAACATGTGGCAACTAACACAGTCGTTTTCAGTAATTTGTTGCCGCAAGGGGAAACACGTTTGTGGCAACTATCAAATATGTTCAGGGAGTAAGTGGTCGCGCAATCATGATAGTTAATGTAACTATCAAGTTCGCCTCATTCTGCATTTTCAAAAACCAAACTAACTAGATCTAGGGTTCAATGGCAACTACTTCGACTTCAAATTCACCCTCGAAATTCTCCCACGAACTCACTGCAAAACACAAAATCGAACCAACGCGCATCAAAAACTACCCGGAAGACACCTGCTCAATCCATATGCAAAAACTAGTGCGTGCCTCCGAACAAGCAGAACCAGGCCGACGATGCCGCGGCCGCGGCCGCGATGAAACTGGCCAATGCAACCAAAAACGTCTAGCAGACGACTTCGGCGCCGGCGGGAACGCCGACACATCGACGAATCGCCTGAATCTCTACAAATCTCGATCAAGGAATCGAACAGGGAGGGAAGGGGAGGAAATGCAGGAAGGGATTGCGAGGGGTGCATCGAGCAGTACCTTCAACCCGCAGGCGCTCCGGCGAGCCGCTCCGTTCCGGCGAGCACCACCGACGGTCCCGAGCACCGTCGATTCTTCCGCCTTCACCGTCGCCTTCTCCCCTCTCCTTCTCCTTTGATAGTTGGAAATGCGAGTGGGTTCTGCCAGTAACTGCGGTGCAGAAGAGTAAATGGGAGCGTGAGGGGGAGGGGGCAGAGGCGTGCGACGTCAACCGCAGTCGAAGCGTGGCGTGCGGGCGCATTGCAGTTCCATCGCACGACTCAGATGGCAACCGCTGACCGCGGGGTGGCAACCAACGTGCGGGCGAACCTACTCGCACACCGCACACGCGCCTCATCCTACGTGGCACAAAAAACCACCTGGTTTGTTCCAAGATTCATGCACACACCTGCCAACGGTGATGCTTGCGTGTGGTCGGGGTGGTGAACGCCCACACGTGTGGGCGTTAACATTTCCGTAAGATAAACCATCTAAGCTAATCTTGGTTGACTTCATTAAAATCTCAGTCCGAGAGAGTTAGTAGAAAAAGTGTAATGCTAATTAAGTTTGAGCAAACCTGTTTAACTGGCTACCAAGTTTTTGCTTGTATCTGAACTTGAGTGTTTTTATTTACTAGTCAAAGACTCAAAGGGCCCGTGCCTTGCAACGGGGCTTACCCACTTCAATGGTTCAATATTTTCTACTCCCTCCGTTCCTAAATATAAGTCTTTGTAGAGATTCCACTATGGACCCTGTATGTGGTTCATAGTGGAATATCTTCAAAGACTTATATTTAGAAACAAAGGGAGTAAATTGCATGGGCAAGAGGCCAAAAAACAATTTATGTGATTATCTTTTCCTCAAGCAGCAATAGTACTAATGGCCCATGCACATTGACCAGGAGAAAGCCACTCCCAAATATATATAACATCTATCCCTTATCAAGATAATGTTCCATACATATTTGAAGTGCGAAAATAAAGGAAGTCCTTAAAAAATATAGAAATATCTAATTTAGACGATGAATATAGCACAAGTCTAGATCTCCTTGAATTCTTTTAAGACGAAGAACTTAGTGAGACCATAGAAGAATATTATATAAAAAATACATGTATAGAGTTCATTAGGTTACAATCATTTTCGCCAAATTGGTATAGAGATATAAAATCTAAAAAAGATATAGATAAGATTGTGCAAAGACTAGAAAGCATACAAATTATTAGAGAAATACCAATGAAACATTGGGATAAGAACTCTATAGTTTATAAAATAAATATCATAAATTTAGATTATATAATTAAGTCAGGACTAATAGAAGCTACTCCAAAAGATATTGAAGAGTTCAAAATGCATATTGAAGAGTTATTAAAGTTAAAAGGTATAAAAGAAAGCAGAAGTCCTCATCGGTCTGCTGCATTCATAGTTAAAAATCATGCTGAAGAAGTTAGAGATAAATCTAGAATGGTAATTATTTTAAAAGGCTTAATGATAATACAGTTGACAATGCATACAATATACCTAATAAGCAAGAATGGATTAACAGAATACAAGGAAGTAAATATTTCTCTAAATTCGACTTAAAGTAAGGATTTTGGCAAGTAAAAATGGCGGAAGAATCTATTCCCTCGACAACATTTACTTGTCCACAAGAAATGAAGAAAGGATTATTCACCACCAGGGATGAATACCTCTTCTTTGGAGAAGAAAATAGGCTAAAAATATTTCAGTCAAATACATTCAATTTCAAGCCAAAAACCCATATCAAGCTTGATGAAGTTCAAAGATGCATATTGGATAATTTTTGGTTCCAATATACTCTCAAGAGAGAGGAAAAAATGATATTTTTTTATCAATTCTCAATAGTTTGGCAGAATATTTTAACGAATTAAACAAAAATTTGCCAAAGCCAGAAAAGATGGAAATACCAAAAGGAGAAACACTATATCTAATATTTGATGAAAATAAACCTGGCATATATTCGGAATGGGAAAACATTATGATTGAGAAATTAGATGCAAAAAGAAAAGGAGAAGATTTAACATTCAAAAGATATTATAGTATAATGATGCCTTATTTTGGGCAAGAAAGATATTATGACCAGATTATTATATTGACCGAAAGGCTAAAGACTATATCCAAATGAGAAGAGACATACCTTCATCAACTCCTACAAAGGGGGAGACATCAAGCTCAAAAAATATAAAGAAGGAAGAGTCTCCAAAATATCAAACATATCAAGAATGCCTTCTAAAGGAGCTTGACCCTTTAGACAGTGAATACATAGATCAAGAAATGGATAAAAGATTTGAAGAATTTTCAAAAATAATAAAGAAAGAATTAAAAAAAGAAATATTAAAAGAATTAAGGCATGAAATTGATGAAAATTTTGAAGAAATAAAGAATGAATGCGATCAAAAATATGATTTCAATCTGTTAAATGATGATAATATGGACATAGCAGGGCATGGGCAGCCGTCTGAATAGAGCCCAAATTGCATATATTGATATTGCTATCAATTATTCGGGCGTGGATGACCTATACCCGACCCGAATATTGATAGAAATCCCGAAAATAGCTATTCTAAATATTGATAAGGTATTATCAATCATATGGGCAGGGAAGACCCCCTGAAATAAATTAACAAATATATATGTATATATATAGACACACACACAAAGATTTATTATAAGACGGACGACCAGCATATTGGCTCCAATGTGTCTTCATACGCATATAAGCAGCCAAATGAACATGCATATGCACACCAGAAGGCTGCAATATTCCTGAAGATAAGGTCCTAGACACAATCATGACGAACAAGTAAACTTAAAAGGAAGATAAGGCCACTCCAATTGCAGCCAAGACACGGAGTGTGCAATTCCATCCAGCATGCACTAGTAGTCCTAAAAAGAAGGGCTCCAAATGGCTACAAAGCCTATAAAGCCTAGAAGACCTAAAAACTAGATGCATGATGGACAAGAAGAAAGAAGAAGAAAATAATGGAGGTGCATTCTCCTGGAAGCTAACCAGAGAGCTGCTCTCTCGCCTATAAAAGGAGGCGTTTGCTGCGAAGAGAGACATCACACGGAAAAGAACCACCAGCCACCGATAGAGCAAAGAGCTGCGACCCAACTAGCAAACTCGTTGCTCAGCAGCAGTAGTAGTAGCAGCAGCAGGAGTAGTAGTAGTAGTAGTTTCTCATGAGCCACAATATTCAGAGCATTGTAAGGCTCAAGAAGGTAGTTATAAGGTAATTTTCTTTAGCTTGTGTAAACCCTTCGGAGGTCATGCAAGTCACTTTTTTAGGTCATGCATGGTTGCAACCAGTGGCGGAGCCAGAACTTTTGTGGAGCCTGGGCAAATTGAGCCTAAGTGTGAAATCTAGAAATCAAAAATCAGATATTCAGATACACATCATATAATATATCAGAAAACTTCTGAATCACAAATTCACATTAATAACGAAGTGAAAACATAAATATAATAGTCACACAAAATGTAATTTTAAAGTGAACTTATATAGAATATATCAATGTCGGTTTCATAGACCAAAAAGGTTGAGACTTGACAACAAAAGATAAATAACTAGTCTTGCATAGAGGCAAACTCACAATGTTGTCAACAAAAGTAAAGCTATCCGTACCAGACTAGATGTCAGCAGATATGATCTTGCAATTTCTTCAACCACGGTCAAAAGAATCTCTCATTTGTTCATTTTTGCCAAAACAAAGACATACAATCAGCCTTGCGTAGAGGCAAATTCACCATGTTGCCAAAGTCCTAGAAGGCACTACAAGATAGAAAATGGATTTGTAATTAAGTTGTGATGTGAATATATTAAATCTTGAAAGCTTGCAAGAATAGAGATGGCCAGATGGAACATACGACAGTGCACTAAAGAAAATGAGCTACAATATCATCAAGTCATTGAACCATTCATTATTTCCGGTTAGCAATGTTAGTAGGTGGTTGTGCCTCAACTTCTATTTCCGGTTGCACACCATTCACATTTTCAATGCTTGCTCTACTCACCAAAAACCTCCTCATCTCTGAAATTTAATGATAAAACTTGAAGTTAGTTGTCACACAAGTAAATAAGAAAATGAGCTACAATAAGTAACAGCAGTACCATCTTTGAAAAAAAGTAACAATAGTGCAGAACTACTTATACATAAACTACATGTATTGCATCAAAATTCCTTAAATCCGTCAACGAAGCATTACCTAAATTTATGCCCTAAATCTATTGGTTCATTGCAGATTGCCAAATGACTTTTCAGATTTAAAGAAATCAACAAACACATTCTTATCAGAACTGTTTCTGGAGGCATGTAGTAGTACTGTAGAGGTAATTAACACTTTAACTAATAGCATAGCACAGAGGAGCGCAGAGCTGCTGCTATTTTGAGATTCTACATGAGATCTTGGTTGTGCTTCAATCCCTGGTCTTGACCAGTTATTCAGAGATATTCAGAGATGACTAGATGAGGGATCCCTAGCACCTAGCCCTAATTTCCATGGAGAATTCTTAGCCAAGGAAACTGTTCCAAAGATGAGATCATGAGAGGAAGGAGTTGGCTTGCCTGGGCGCAGGACGTCCGCTCGCCGCGGGCCCTTCTCGCCGTCTAGGGTAGTAGGGCTCTAGGCTAACCGCCGCTCCTATCGCCTAGCCCCTGCGCTCGGCACCTATGAGAAACGAAGAGACTTTTTTTAGAAGAGAAACAAAGAGACAGGAGTCGGGTCATGAACAATTGGCTGGGTTGCAGACTCTCTCCTATGGTTGCCTGTTGGGCACATAACCATTGAGAAAACGAAGGCCCAAATTAATTTTGCCCAGGTAAAGCAAGCTACCGAACAACTTTAGGCCTTTGTTAATCGACCGAGCGCTGTTGTCGCTTGTCGGGGAGCCAGCGAGCCCGGGCAAGTGCCCAGGGTCGCCGGGCGGTGCCTCCGCCACTGGTTGCAACTAATCCGACGGATCAAAATGACTGTAAAAAACAAATGATGCCGTCATAATATTACGGAATGAGCAGTAGAGGTGTTCCTGACTTTTGTACCCATAGGATGTGTGCGCATATTGTACGTATCTTTGGCTAATTACATCTAGTCTAGCAAAATTGAAAGGCTACTTTGGATTGTTTTAAAACTGCAATACTATTACGAAGGGAAAACAACTATGACAAATTGATTTAGTATTACAATCCGAAAAAAGTAAAATTAGATAAAGTCTTAGAAATTTTATTTCTTTGCTAAAAAAACAGTCTGAACACTTTACAAAAGATATGCAACTGGAAAATTCTGTTATGAAACTAACAGCCTCATGAATGAGGCGACATGCCACCTCCTTCCATTGCCACAACTGGCAGGCTCACTTAGTTGACATCAGAAGCTACATGTTTCCTGTCTCCATTGTGAGTAGCTAGTGTCTGATGTTTGAAATGGCAAAAAAATATCTATAAGAAGCATCCATAACACCAGTTGATCTGTTGGATATCTGGCAATGCAAAACTTGTTCTGTGGCCTTGCCACATTCACATGAGAGCTATGGACGGTGGTTATCTGCAAAATAACTCGTTAGTACATATCCCACTCACCAGATCTTGGAATTCAACATTAAATAATTAGGAGGGATAAATTAACAGATCCATGTTTTGCGACACACGAAGAAATTACAGGTAGTAAAAGGAAGAATGCTACACAGCTTCACAAAAGGAAGACTAAGAAAAATCAATGATATGAAGGAAAGTACTATCTTTTCTATTTCATGGCAGAGTTCGATATTTTCAGAGCAACTTCAATTGAGAATGGACATGCCATGCCACCCACCGAAGCCAGCTATGTGCTGCCCAAATAGACAAATACTGCCGAGTAATTGTGAAGCAACGTTTTGGAACTATTGGCTCGCTTATCGATATCGGCATACTGCCGGGATGAAAAATAGAAATGATCGATAGCAAACTGGATAGGGAAATGATCAATAGCGGACTGGATAAGTTATGTATGCAAAAACATGCAGGTAACCATGTAGATGAATCAATATTAAATGGGGCGAAAAAAGAGCATGTCAATGGCACTATGACAGTGTTACAAATGTATTAAGTCACAGAGTAGAAATTGACCATACTTGAATGGACAGCTTTGCAAGATAGGAAAATGGGTTGAAGATGAACAAAGTCGATTCCTTACAATACATGAACCTAATGTAAAAATGATATTTCGATCTTCCATATAGAATCCATGGTTACGATTTGTTTCAATAGTGTACCAAAATAGATGTAAATCTGCAAGCTTCAACGGAATGTAGAAACTTGGTAGATATGATTTTGTTTTAATGATAAGTGGCAATGTATGTGTTATTTTTTTGTAGCAACTAGCCACATGATAAGAAATAAAAAGAAATAATCATTATCTCATTATACATCAGAAATTATTCCTTGGAGACATGCAGCAGATGAGCCAAGATTTTTTTAATTTGTGCATGATAAGTTGCATAGATAGTCATCCTACATGCCAACATTGTACTGAAGTCAAGGAGCATCATTAGAACATGAAACTTGAGCGACAAATCAAGCAAACACTTACAACTAGACCTACAAAATCTGTACCTCACAAGCATGTTGAACTATCCCTGAATTAAATAGACAGTATTCATCTAAATTGCATACAAAATTAGAATAGAAAAATTAAGAGAACTAGTAAGCCCATAGCATCGACTTGTTGGCAGAATTTACCTTACAAACAAAATTTGATGTCAGGACATGAATTTCTTAAACAAACGACTGCAAATGCTAGGTTTGCTCACCATGAAATCCCGAAAGGAAAACAGTAACAAAATCTGAACGAAAAAAAGCCTAGCTGGACTCAGGATTTAGCTTGTCACCGTACCCTGACATCGAAGCCCACTCGTGTACTCCGCCCACCATATAACCACCCGAAGCTGTGCCGAGGCCGGCCGGCGCTTGCTAATGCCACCCGTCGAACCGGCCGCAGGCTCCCAAAGCTTCAAAACCTTTGGGTAAAAGGAAAACAATCTTAGAAATTGTCTTAGAAAAGAACGATTTGAAGATTCACGTACACCTAAACCATTTACTTATATGAGCACACAACTAGTAAACACTCCTTAATCTAAATCGGGTTATTCATTTTTTGTAGATGGCTTAACAAACTCCAAAATAGAACATTCGCCTTGTCCTGTTCTTATGCAACTAACACAGTTAATGTTTGCTAATAGGAAAAATTGTTTACTTTATACAAAATCTTTGATTTGTTGGAACTACCGAAGACACTAGTCGTGAATTCCAATTAGGTAACTGCATAGTCCAGCTAGCTACACCAACAGCTACGCCTGATTGTACTATCTTTGAATCAAGCTAATTTCCTGGTGTACATGACAATCTCCTGAAGTGACTGATGCAACAAACCTTGATATAACAAACTGAAGAGCAGCCGAACCCCAATCCTAACGCATCAGAACAACAGTGTTCTCACCAGCGCACCATTGCCTCGTCTCCAAGTCCCTTGCATACATATTCTTCTACTCCTAGATTTCTTGGCAGAATTCCAATTCCTTGTTTGCCTAATAAATTCATAAAACATAAAGTTAGCATCATCAATTCAAATCTTATCTTAAGAATAGCACAGAACAAAAATCCTCATAAAGTGAATATTCTTGAATTAAGAAATATTGCTCATACATATGTGGAAATTTCAATTAACACAAAATTATAGAGAATTAGCACTGTCAGCTAGGTACAGGTTGATTCTTGATGTACATCATTACGAACATTCAATTAAGTCATACCAATCATTTATTGCTACAGGATGGAAATTAGTCAAATTTAGACAAAAGAAAAACCAGAGAGACGATTCACATGTCCCGTGACAAACAAAAAAAGATCTCAGCTAGATCGAAGCCTGATACTCTACCGTTGTTCCTTCCGTCTCCGCAGCCTTGAGCTCCCCCTCTTCTATGCCATCCACATGGTTCATCTCCTCCGCTATGATCTACACCTCTGACCCCACTGCCAGGAGCCCGTCTCCAGCATTACCTGCATCACCTGCATCACTTGAGCTCCTCATTTTTCTTTCCTTTCATTTCTTGGTCTTTCTTCCTCTTCCCCTGCACCGCTCCCAAAAACCAATAACCTTAAACCTAGAAATTCAGAATTCATGGAAGAGGATAGGGGAAGTTGAGGAGGATGGTGGGGGGGAGGGGGCGGCGGTCTTACTGGCGATAATACTGCCGGCGGTGGAGAGGGACGCTGGAGAAGGCCGTTGTCACTGCCGAGCTCGCCCGGATCTTACACCACCCACGACGCCTCTGAATCCCTACCGCATGAGAGAGGAAAGGAAGTACTCCGCTCGCCAGAGAGGTAGTCCTCGCCGCTGGGTCGTCCCTCCGGTGACGTCGCTGCTGCTGCCGCTGCCTCCGCAATGACGAGACGGGAGATTGGGAGAAGTGGGAGAGAGGAACGGACCGTGGGAGTGGGCTGGTTTTTTTACATTCGGGGGAGTGGGCTGGTTTTTTTACATCCGGGTGAAGAATATTATTCCTCACCCAGGGTCATTAATAGACTTTCTATGTATATATATATATATATACACATAAATACTATTTTGATCACGGAATTAGAATAATATTCTGATCACAACCTGACCTGCCCTGCTAGTAGTACGTTGAACCTCCCTATGAACTAGGTTGAACTTTCGCCAACATTGCCCAAATGGAGCTTGCGATATACCATTGGAAAGCTATGGACACCAATATCATGACCCAACTTAATTTTTTGACAAAATATAAGCGGTTTAAGAGCAGTTTCAAAACCGTTTTTTCTTCACACAAAAAACATGAAACGTATTTTCGATCACAATTCTAAACCGTTTATTGGAACGAGGCATATAATATGGCGTTGGAAAGCTGCTGCAAAACCGCTCCTTCCACATGTTGGAAGTTTTCTCTAATTCCCTATGGTTA
Source organism: Triticum aestivum (assembly GCF_018294505.1). Lineage (NCBI taxonomy): Eukaryota > Viridiplantae > Streptophyta > Magnoliopsida > Poales > Poaceae > Triticum > Triticum aestivum. The sequence goes on from NC_057809.1 coordinate 421,103,826, forward strand.
AAGAGTAATTTGAAAAAACGTAAAATTTCGTAAACCAAACAGCTGAGTTTGTATTTTCGATGTCATTTCTAAACAGCTACTCCAATTGAGGCGAAATTTTTTGGTATGTATTGTTTCTCCCAATTCTTTACGATTTTAAGTCAGTTTCGAAAATGACGAAAAACATATTTTTGCCGTATTTTCTACAAACTTTAACAGAAAGGCGCAAATAATATAGCGTTGAAAAGCTACGAAAAATGCGAAACTTTTTCATGTTGATGGTTTTCTTTGATTCCTAGCCGTTTTCATGTAATTGCGAAAATGGTGAGATCATTCGTTCTGCCTTTATCGCGAAACTGATTCTTTGAAAATGCACCCGCGTGAAGAACCTGAACTTCTCGGCACGTGTACTTGAACTTCACTCTGTTTTTTCACGTGCTTTTCTTTCTCGTAGCTCTTCATCCACTGCTCATAGCTCTCCATCCACTCACTGGAATTGAGCAAGTGATATACCGATGGAAAGCTATTGTAAGCACGCAACTTTCCCGTGTTGATCATTTTTTCATACTCGCGACAATTTAAAAAGTTTTTCATCTCAAATTCATTCACTATAGTAGTTGAACTTCCTGCTGTTTTCACGTTGAACTTCTATGACGTATTTTCCTTTGTAATTTTCTCATCCATTTCGTCAGTGTTATATAAATGATACTCTTTTTGTAAAAACCTCTCTCACAATATTTTTTTAACTTTCTCCGATCGAGAACTTGAACTTACACAGATGATATTCCTGTCGTTTTGAAGTAAATTAGAGAAATGACAAAATCCTGATTTCTGCATTCATTGCGAATGGAAACGCACTGCGTGAAGTAGTTGAACTTCTCGGGTATGCCTGTTTTAACATCACTTTGTTTTTGACGTGCTGTTTTTTGCACTGCGTGAAGTAGTTGAACTTCTGGGGCATGTCTGTTTGAACTTCACTCTGTTTCACTTTATTGTTTTTTCTTGTATGAAATACACACCATGTAGTACGTGAACTTCTGGTTATTATCACTTTGAACTTCTCTCTGGTTTGAGAGAATCATTTTAAAACCCAAAAACAACATATTTTTTTACGTATTTTGGACATCTAAATACACGGTTAACCTTTCTCACAAGAATTTTTTGGACTTTTCCTCACCGAGCACTTGAACTTCTAGCAACCATTTTTTCGTTTATGAGTTGTTTTTAAAAGTGCAAAAAATGACGTTGTGTTTTTTATTTTTTGAACAGGTAAATCCTAGGTTTTAATATACTTCGAACTTCTCTCTTATTTCAATATGAACTTCACCTATTTATATTTTGAGTAAAGAATTGTATTAGATTTTTATACGGAAAAAAAATCGAACATGGAAATACAAGGTGAACCTCTCTCGCAACAATTTTTGAACTTCTCCGGACAGAGCACTTGAACTTCTTTCAACAAACCTTTTAAGATTTTATTTTTCTATACTTTTATTCTCACCTAAAATGCATTCCCTGCAGTACTTGAACTTCTCATTGTTTTCACTATGAACTTCTTTCAACAGATAAGAATTTTTTGAATACATAAAAACATGTTTTAAATGGTATACATGAAAATTTTAAACCGTTCATCAAAATGTGGCACATAATATACTGGTGGAAAGCTTATGAATAGGAGCAAGTTTTTTATGTAGACACGTGTTACAAATTCGTTGTCGTTTGAGAACAGTTTTCAAAATGGCAAAACTGAAGGAAATATGCCCTAGAGGCAATAATAAAGTTATTATTTATTTCCTTATATCATGATAAATGTTTATTATTCATGCTAGAATTGTATTAACCGGAAACATAATACTTGTGTGAATACATAGACAAACTAAACGTCACTAGTAGGCCTCTACTTGACTAGCTCGTTGATCGAAGATGGTTATGTTTCCTAACCATAGACATGTGTTGTCATTTGATTAACGGGATCACATCATTAGAAGAATGATGTGATTGACATGACCCATTCCATTATCTTAGCACCCGATCGTTTAGTATGTTGCTATTGCTTTCTTCATGACCTATACATGTTCCTATGACTATGAGATTATGCAACTCCCGTTTGCCGGAGGAACACTTTGTGTGCTACCAAACGTCACAACATAACTGGGTGATTATAAAGGTGCTCTACAGGTGTCTCCAAAGGTACATGTTGGGTTGGCGTATTTCGAGATTAGGATTTGTCACTCCGATTGTCGGAGAGGTATCTCTGGGCCCTCTCGGTAATGCACATCACTTAAGCCTTGCAAGCATTGCAACTAATGAGTTAGTTGCGAGATGATGTATTACAGAACGAGTAAAGAGACTTGCCGGTAACGAGATTGAACTAGTTATTGAGATACCGACGATCGAATCTCGAGCAAGTAACATACCAATGACAAAGGGAACAACGTATGTTGTTATGCGGTCTGACCGATAAAGATCTTCGTAGAATATGTAGGAGCCAATATGAGCATCTAGGTTCTGCTATTGGTTATTGACTGGAGATGTGTCTCGGTCATGTCTACATTGTTATCGAACTCATAGGGTCCACACGCTTAACGTTACAATGACAGTTTCATTATGAGTTTATGTATTTTGATGTATCGAAGATTGTTCGGAGTCCCGGATATGATCACGAACATGACGAGGAGTCTCGAAATGGTCGATACATAAAGATCGATATATTGGACGGCTATATTCGGACACTGAAAGTGTTCCGGGTGATTTCAGAAAAAACCGGAGTGCCGGAGGGTTATCGGAACCCCCCGGGAGAAGTATGGGCCTAATGGGCCTTAGTGGAGAGAGAGAGGGGCGGCCAGGGTGGGCCGCGCACCCCCTTCCCCTCTGGTCCGAATTGGACTAGGAGAGGGGGGGGGGGCGGTGCCCCCCTTTCCTTCTCCTTATCCCCCTTTCTTTCCCCCTCCTAGTAGGAGTAGGAAAGAGGGGAGTCGTACTCCTACTAGGAGGAGGACTCCTCCTTGGCGTGCCCCCAAGGGCCGGCCGGCCTCCCCCCTTGCTCCTTTATATACGGTGGCAGGGGGCACCTCTATACACACAAGTTGATCTTCGTGATCGTTCTCTTAGCCATGTGTGGTGCCCCCCTCCACCATAATCCTCGATAATATTGTAGCGGTGCTTGGGCGAAGCCCTGCGACGGTAGAACATCAAGATCGTCACCACGCCGTCGTGCTGACGGAACTCATCCCCGACACTTTGCTGGATCGGAGTCCGGGGATCGTCATCGAGCTGAACGTGTGCTAGAACTCGGAGGTGCCGTAGTTTCAGTGCTTGATCGGTCGGGCCGTGAAGACGTACGACTACATCAACCGCGTCGTCATAACGCTTCCTCTATCGGTCTACGAGGGTACGTAGACAACACTCTCCCCACTCGTTGCTATGTATCACCATGATCTTGCGTGTGCACAGGATTTTTTTTGAAATTACTACGTTACCCAACAGTGGCATCCGAGCCTGGGTTTTATGTGTTGATGTTATATGCACGAGTAGAACACAAATGAGTTGTGGGCGATATAAGTCATATTGCTTACCAGCATGTCATACTTTGGTTCAGCAGTATTGTTGGATGAAGCGGCCCGGACCGACATTACGCGTACGCTTACGCGAGACTGGTTCTACCGACGTGCTTTGCACACAGGTGGCTGGCGGGTGTCAGTTTCTCCAACTTTAGTTGAAATGAGTGTGGCTACGCCCGGTCCTTGCGAAGGTTAAAACAGCACCAACTTGACAAACTATCGTTGTGGTTTTGATGCGTAGGTAAGATTGGTTCTTGCTTAAGCCCGTAGCAGCCACGTAAAACTTGCAACAAACAAAGGAGAGGACGTCTAACTTGTTTTTACAGGGCATGTTGTGATGTGATATGGTCAAGACATGATGCTAAATTTTATTGTATGAGATGATCATGTTTTGTAACCGAGTTATCGGCAACTGGTAGGAGCCATATGGTTGTCGCTTTATTGTATGCAATGCAATCGCCCTGTAATGCTTTACTTTATCACTAAGCGGTAGCGATAGTCGTAGAAGCATAAGATTGGCGAGACGACAACGATGCTATGATGGAGATCAAGGTGTCGCGCTGGTGACGATGGTGATCATGACGATGCTTCAGAGATGGAGATCACAAGCACAAGATGATGATGGCCATATCATATCACTTATATTGATTGCATGTGATGTTTACTATGCATCTTATCTTGCTTTGATTGACGGTAGCATTATAAGATGATCTCTCACTAAATTTCAAGATAAAAGTGTTCTCCCTGAGTATGCACCGTTGCCAAAGTTCGTCGTGCCCAGACACCACGTGATGATCGGGTGTGATAAGCTCTACGTCCATCTACAACGGGTGCAAGCCAGTTTTGCACACGCAGAATGCTCAGGTTAAACTTGACGAGCCTAGCATATGCAGATATGGCCTCGGAACACTGATACTGAAAGGTCGAGCATGAATCATATAGTAGATATGATCAACATAGTGATGTTCACCATTGAAAACTACTCCATTTCACGTGTTGATCGGTTATGGTTTAGTTGATTTGGATCACGTGATCACTTAGAAGATTAGAGGGATGTCTTTCTAAGTGGGAGTTCTTAAGTAATATGATTAATTGAACTTAAATTTATCATGAACTTAGTACCTGATAGTATCTTGCTTGTTTATATTTGATTGGAGATAGATGGCCCGTGCTGTTGTTCCATTGAATTTTAATTTGTTCCTTGAGAAAGCAAAGTTGAAAGATGATGGTAGCAATTACACGGACTGGGTCCGTAACTTGAGGATTATCCTCATTGCTGCACAGAAGAGTTACGTCCTGGAAGCACCGCTAGGTGCCTGGCCTGCTGCTGATGCAACTGACGATGTTAAGAACGTCTGGCAGAGCAAAGCTGATGACTACTCGATAGTTTAATGTGCCATGCTTTACGGCTTAGAATCGGGTCTTCAACGATGTTTTGAACGTCATGGAACATATGAGATGTTCCATGAGTTGAAGTTAATATTTCAAGAAAATGCCCGGATTGAGAGATATGAAGTCTCCAATAAGTTCTATAGCTGCAAGATGGAGGAGAACAGTTCTGTCAGTGAGCATATACTCAAAATGTCTGGGTATAATAATCACTTGATTCAACTGGGAGTTAATCTTCCTGATGATTGCGTCATTGACAGAATTCTCCAATCACTTCCACCTAGCTACAAGAGCTTCATGATGAACTATAACATGCAAGGGATGGATAAGACAATTCTCGAGCTCTTCGCAATGCTAAAAGTCGCGGAGGTAGAAATCAAGAAGGAGCATCAAGTGTTGATGGTCAACAAGACCACTAGTTTCAAGAAAAAGGGCAAAGGGAAGAAGAAGGGGAACTTCAAGAAGAACAGCAAGCAAGTTGCTGCTCAGGAGAAGAAACCCAAGTCTGGACCTAACCTAAACTGAGTGCTTCTACTGCAAGCAGACTGGTCACTGGAAGCGGAACTGCCCCAAGTATTTGGTGGATAAGAAGGATGGCAAGGTGAACAAAGGTATATGTGATATACATGTTATTGATGTGTACCTTACTAGAGCTCGCAGTAGCACCTGGGTATTTGATACTGGTTCTGTTGCTAATATTTGCAACTCGAAACAGGGACTACGGATTAAGCGAACACTGGCAAAGGACGAGGTGACGATGCGCGTGGGAAATGCTTCCAAAGTCGATGTGATCGCGGTCGGCACGCTACCTCTACATCTACCATCGGGATTAGTACTAGACCTAAATAATTGTTATTTGGTGCCAGCGTTGAGCATGAACATTATATCTGGATCTTGTTTGATGCAAGGCGGTTATTCATTTAAATCAGAGAATAATGGTTGTTCTATTTATATGAGTAATATCTTTTATGGTCATGCACCCTTGAAGAGTGGTTTATTTTTGATGAATATCGATAGTAGTGATACACATATTCATAATGTTGAAACCAAAAGATGCAATTTGATAATGATAGTGCAACTTATTTGTGGCACTGCCGTTTAGGTCATATCGGTGTAAAGCGCATGAAGAAACTCCATACTGATGGACTTTTGGAACCACTTGATTATGAATCACTTGGTACTTGTGAACCGTGCCTCATGGGCAAGATGACTAAAACGCCGTTCTCCGGTACTATGGAGAGAGCAACAGATTTGTTGGAAATCATACATACAGATGTATGTGGTCCGATGAATGCTGAAGCTCGTGGCGGATATCGTTATTTTCTCACCTTCACAGATGATTTAAGAAGATATGGGTATATCTACTTAATGAAACATAAGTCTGAAACATTTGAAAAGTTCAAAGAATTTCAGAGTGAAGTTGAAAATCATCGTAACAAGAAAATAAAGTTTCTACGATCTGATCGTGGAGGAGAATATTTGAGTTATGAGTTTGGTCTACATTTGAAACAATGCGAAATAGTTTCGCAACTCACGCCACCCGGAATACCACAGCGTAATGGTGTGTCCGAACATCGTAATCGTACTTTACTTGATATGGTGCGATCTATGATGTCCCTTACAGATTTACCGCTATCGTTTTGGGGTTATGCTTTAGAGACGGCCGCGTTCACGTTAAATAGGGCACCATCAAAATCCGTTGAGACGACGCCTTATGAACTGTGGTTTGGCAAGAAACCAAAGTTGTCGTTTCTGAAAGTTTGGGGCTGCGATGCTTATGTGAAAAAGCTTCAACCTGATAAGCTCGAACCCAAATCGGAGAAATGTGTCTTCATAGGATACCCAAAGGAGACTATTGGGTACACCTTCTATCACAGATCCGAAGGCAAAACATTCGTTGCTAAAAATGGATCCTTTCTAGAGAAGGAGTTTCTCTCGAAAGAAGTGAGTGGGAGGAAAGTAGAACTTGATGAGTTAACTGTACCTGCTCCCTTATTGGAAAGTAGTACATCACAGAAACCGGTTTCTGTAACACCTACACCAATTAGTGAGGAAGCTAATGATGATGATCATGAAACTTCAGAACAAGTTACTACTGAACCTCGTAGATCAACCAGAGTAAGATCCGCACCAGAGTGGTACGGTAATCCTATTCTGGAAGTCATGCTACTAGATCATGGTGAACCTACGAACTATGAAGAAGCGATGGTGAGCCCAGATTTCGCAAAATGGCTTGAAGCCATGAAATCTGAGATGGGATCCATGTATAAGAACAAAGTGTGGACTTTGCTTGACTTGCCCAATGATCGGCAAGCAATTGAGAATAAATGGATCTTCAAGAAGAAGACTGACGCTGACGGAAATGTTACTTTCTACAAAGCTCGACTTGTCGCAAAAGGTTTTCGACAAGTTCAAGGGATTGACTACGATGAGACCTTCTCACCCGTAGCGATGCTTAAGTCTGTCCGAATCATGTTAGCAATTGCCGCATTTTATGATTATGAAATTTGGCAGATGGATGTCAAAACTGCATTCCTGAATGGATTTCTGGAAGAAGAGTTTTATATGATGCAGCCAGAAGGTTTTATTGATCCAAAAGGAGCTAACAAAGTGTGCAAGCTCCAGCGATCCATTTATGGACTGGTGCAAGCCTCTCGGAGTTGGAATAAACGCTTTGACAGTGTGATCAAAGCATTTGGTTTTATACAGACTTTTGGAGAAGCCTGTATTTACAAGAAAGTGAGTGGGAGCTCTGTAGCATTTCTGATATTATATGTGGATGACATATTACTAATCGGAAATGATATAGAATTTCTGGATAGCATAAAGGGATACTTGAATAAGAGTTTTTCAATGAAAGACCTCGGTGAAGCTGCTTACATATTGGGCAAGAAGATCTATAGAGATAGATCAAGATGCTTAATTGGACTTTCACAAAGCACATACCTTGACAAAGTTTTGAAGAAGTTGAAAATGGATCAGGCAAAGAAAGGATTCTTGCCTGTGTTACAAGGTGTGAAGTTGAGTAAGACTCAATGCCCGACCACTGCAGAAGATAGAGAGAAAATGAAAGATGTTCCCTATGCTTCAGCCATAGGCTCTATCATGTATGCAATGCTGTGTACCAGACCTGATGTGTGCCTTGCTATAAGTCTAGCAGGGAGGTACCAAAGTAATCCAGGAGTGGCTCATTGGATAGTGGTCAAGAACATCCTGAAGTACCTGAAAAGGACTAAGGATATGTTTCTCGTATATGGAGGTGACAAAGAGCTCATCGTAAATGGTTACGTTGATGCAAGCTTTGACACTGATCCGGACGATTCTAAATCGCAAACCGGATACGTGTTTACATTAAACGGTGGAGCTGTCAGTTGGTGCAGTTCTAAACAAAGCATCGTGGCGGGATCTACATGTGAAGCGGAGTATATAGCTGCTTCGAAAGCAGCAAACGAAGGAGTCTGGATGAAGGAGTTCATATCCGATCTAGGTGTCATACCTAGTGCATCGGGTCCAATGAAAATCTTTTGTGACAATACTGGTGCAATTGCCTTGGCAAAGGAATCCAGATTTCACAAGAGAACCAAGCACATCAAGAGACGCTTCAATTCCATCCGGGATCTAGTCTAGGTGGGAGACATAGAAATTTGCAAGATACATACGGATCTGAATGTAGCAAACCCGTTGACTAAGCCTCTTCCACGAGCAAAACATGATCAGCACCAAAGCTCCATGGGTGTTAGAATCATTACTGTGTAATCTAGATTATTGACTCTAGTGCAAGTGGGAGACTGAAGGAAATATGCCCTAGAGGCAATAATAAAGTTATTATTTATTTCCTTATATCATGATAAATGTTTATTATTCATGCTAGAATTGTATTAACCGGAAACATAATACTTGTGTGAATACATAGACAAACTAAACGTCACTAGTATGCCTCTACTTGACTAGCTCGTTGATCGAAGATGGTTATGTTTCCTAACCATAGACATGTGTTGTCATTTGATTAACGGGATCACATCATTAGAAGAATGATGTGATTGACATGACCCATTCCATTAGCTTAGCACCCGCTCGTTTAGTATGTTGCTATTGCTTTCTTCATGACTTATACATGTTCCTATGACTATGAGATTATGCAACTCCCGTTTGCCGGAGGAACACTTTGTGTGCTACCAAACGTCACAACGTAACTGGGTGATTATAAAGGTGCTCTACAGGTGTCTCCAAAGGTACATGTTGGGTTGGCGTATTTCGAGATTAGGATTTGTCACTCCGATTGTCGGAGAGGTATCTCTGGGCCCTCTCGGTAATGCACATCACTTAAGCCTTGCAAGCATTGCAACTAATGAGTTAGTTGCGAGATGATGTATTACAGAACGAGTAAAGAGACTTGCCGGTAACGAGATTGAACTTGGTATTGAGATACCGACGATCGAATCTCGAGCAAGTAACATACCGATGACAAAGGGAACAACGTATGTTGTTATGCGGTCTGACCGATAAAGATCTTCGTAGAATATGTAGGAGCCAATATGAGCATCCAGGTTCCGCTATTGGTTATTGATTGGAGACGTGTCTCGGTCATGTCTACATTGTTCTCGAACCCGTAGGGTCCGCACGCTTAACGTTACGATGACAGTTTCATTATGAGTTTATGTATTTTGATGTACCGAAGATTGTTCGGAGTCCCGTATATGATCACGGACATGACGAGGAGTCTCGAAATGGTTGAGACATAAAGATCGATATATTGGATAGCTATATTCGGACACCGGAAGTGTTCCGGGTGATTTCGGAGAAAACCGGAGTGCCGGAGGGTTACCGGAACCCCCCCGGGAGAAGTATGGGCCTAATGGGCCTTAGTGGAGAGAGAGGGGCGGCCAGGGTGGGCCGCGCGCCCCTTCCCCTCTGGTCCGAATTGGACTAGGAGAGGGGGGGCGGTGCCCCCCTTTCCTTCTCCCTGTCCCCCTTTCTTTCCCCCTCCTAGTAGGAGTAGGAAAGAGGGGAGTCCTACTCCTACTAGGAGGAGGACTCCTCCTCCTTGGCGCACCCCCAAGGGCCGGCCGGCCTCCCCCGTTGCTCCTTTATATACGGGGACAGGGGGGCACCTCTATACACGCAAGTTGATCTTCGTGATCATTCTCTTAGCCGTGTGCGGTGCCCCCCTCCACCATAATCCTCGATAATATTGTAGCGGTGCTTAGGCGAAGCCCCGCGACGGTAGAACATCAAGATCGTCACCACGTCATCGTGCTGACGGAACTCATCCTCGACACTTTGCTAGATCGGAGTCCGGGGATCGTCATCGAGCTGAACGTGTGCTAGAACTCGGAGGTGCTGTAGTTTCGGTGCTTGATCGGTCGGCCGTGAAGACGTACGACTACATCAACCGCGTTGTCATAACGCTTCCGCTATTGGTCTACGAGGGTACGTAGACAACACTCTCCCCTCTCGTTGCTATGCATCACCATGATCTTGCGTGTGCGTAGGATTTTTTTTTTGAAATTACTACGTTACCCAACAAAAACAACGTTGTTACTTTTAAAACAACATGTAAATGAATGATAGACGTCTCGTAAATATAATTTTTGAACCGTGCAGGGTGGAGCACGTGAACTTCTTGCAACAAACCTTTTAGGCTTTTTAGTTTTGTATTCTTTTATTCTCTTCAGAAACGCATTCCGTGTAGTAGTTGAACTTCCCGCCGTTTTCACCTTGAACTTCTGTCACATTTTTCTGTTCGTAATTCCCCAGCTATACATCGGCGTTGCACAAATAATATACCTTTGCAAACCTGCTGAAAAGACATAACTTTTTCTAATACAGTTAAGATTTTGTTCGAACAACATACACCATTTTGTTTTAACCATTTTTTGGAATAAGAATATTTATACACGTTGGAAAGTTTTTGAACATGAGAAACTTTTTAATGTAGAGCATTTTTGTTTTAAATTTGTAATGGATTGAGAGAATTATTTTAATTAAAAAAAAACATTTTTTGTGCGTTTTTGCACATGTAAATACATGGTGAAACCTCTCTCACAAGTATTTTTGAACTTCCCCAGGCCAAGCAATTGAACTTCTTGCAACAATTTTTTTAGAGTTTACCTTTTTTATGTTTTCTCATATGAAACACACACCATGTTTATCACTCTGGACTGCTCTCTGCTTTTTTTGCCCCAAGTCCTAAAACACTCATCAAAATTGAGCATGTAAATCCTAGGATTTTATAATCTCTGGACTTCTCTATTTTTTTAGTTTGAACTTCTTAGTTTTATTCTTATAAAAGAAAAAAAAAATGATTTTTACGTAAACATCATACAACCTTTTTTTAAATTGAACTTCATATGGTAATTTTGCATGGAAACAAGAAGAATTTGAGTTTGTTGTATACATCAAACTATTCCTTTTTTAATATAAAATTATTTATTTTCTTTTTTAAAGTAGAATTGCTAAAAAATTAAAATGCAAAAAATGACGCTACCCTTTAGCAACAGAAAAAATCCTGAATTTTTATAGACATCAAACCGCTCTAATCTTTTTAATTTTTGAACCTCTTTGTGTATTTTTAGAAATGGAAAAAATTGGAGTTTTTTTAATAGATGAACTTCTTCTTTATTTCGAAATGGACTTCTTGGTTTACGTTAGAAACGAGAAAATTATGAGTTTTCGTAACAAATATTGAACTACTTTGTTTTTTAAATTGAACTTCTTGGCTTATCATTTAGTAACGAGGAAAATTTGGGTTTTTCATATACATTGAACTATCCTAGTTTTCAAAATTGAACTTGTTGGTTTTCTCAATTTGGACTTCTTGGTGTTATTCATTTGCAACGGAAAAAAATCCTAGTTTTGTAATAAGCATCATACATCTTCTTGGTTATTTCAAACTTAAACTTCTTGGTTTATTCGTTAGTTTAACTTGAACTTCTTGGAATTTTTTTATTCTTATATAAATGCTGAATCGCCCCATTAGTTTAACTTGAACTTCGACTGCACATTTTCCACCACCTCAAACTGAACATAGTGAGAAAGAACAAGCTAAATACGTCAATGTCTCCAATGATCCTATTGTGTGCAAAATGAATTTAAAAAACCAACCATATCCTCATGTATCATATGTTGGATTTCTATCTTGTTTGAAACTGACATTTTGACCACTAACTAAAGCTCTGAGCTTCCAAGGCCACGACCCACTAACATGATGAGCAGCCAATTTTTTTGACGCACTACACATTTCTTATTAATTTTTTTGAACTATTTTTGTGATTTAAATTTGACCTTCCGTTTGTGAGATATTTGGATGGTGCGTTCCTCATTTATTCAAACTTTGTGCAATGATCAAAATTAAAAGCTTAAATTTGAAGGTTGCTATGGAGTTACAACTTTGTACATTGATCTTCCTCACTTGATAAAAGAGAACAAAAGAGATCACATATGAAGTTACAAAGATCCAAAAATTTATTAGGCCGCAAGCAACTACATTGAACTCTCTCAGAATCAATAAATGAACTTCCATAGTTTTATTTTCTTTGATAAAAGCATCAGCCGTTTGTTGAATCGCAACTCAAAATTTGTTAGGAATTTTTCTTTAGATATTTTAGAGTTATTTTTTCTGTCAACTTCCTGTATTTTTTTTGAGATGTGCATTTTCAATTTGAACTCCTTTATATATTTCAGAACAGCTCACTAAAACTCGTAATCAGCAAAGTGGGTTTTTTTCCAATTCTTTTTCCCCTCGAAGTGATACATAGAACTTCTGCAAGTTTTCCCTAGCTTCCTATTTTTTATTTTGTTATACGACGATGTAATTGAGAAAATATTAGTGTTTTAGAGCTGATTGGTGAGGCTATGATAAAAAATTCTAGCTTTACTCTGAAACACAAGTTCTTTTATTCACTGAGTAGTACCACATGTCCTTATCCGCATCACGAGATGCTCTCCACTTTGGCCTTTTCCCTTCTTCTTTTTTCCTCTTGTCTTCTTCCTGGTTCACCCACATCGTTAGCTAGCTCAAAGAAAATAACCGCTAAAAGTGGAGCCAGCAGTAGCAACTGCTTTGTACACACGAGAGGTGTCAGGGGAGCATGGAGAGGCGCCCGGGAAGCCGTGGAGTGCCCTGCGCGACAGATGGGAGAGGCGTGGGGGAAGGTCGGACAGAGAAGTCAGGAAAGGTCGCTCGCCATGAGGCAAGAAGTTCAAAGCTCTCTATAAAAATACGGTATTACACGAACCTTACACATGGAGACTGCAGCAGCATAGCGCGGGCGACCACATCGGCCGGGCAGGCAATCAAGCATTTGTCAACTCAAATCAACTTCTATCAGTTCTAATTAATTGGAGGCAAGCCGGTGGTAACAGCGTGCGTGGGGAGGGGTGGTGCTCGCCGGTCGCCGTGAGCTTGCGGGAGAAGCGTCCTTGTCGACGGTGTCCTGGCTGGGAAGCACAGGGCAGGAGACACTGCCGCGAGGTGGTGGCGCATAGTGGGGAGGCACCTTAAGAAGGTCGGGAACACACGGCAGAGGCCGATCTGGACTGCCGCATAGTGGACGACGAAGGGAAGTCGTGGTGCTTGGCAAGACGGAGCGGCGGCCTGGTGGCAAAGTTGGGGCGGCAGCCCACGGCGCGCTCGAGAACGCGGCCGACGGCGTGCTCGTTGCGGCGGTCGGTGGCGCGCTTGGGAAGGCGGTCGGCGGCGCGCTCGGGAAGGCGGTCGGCGGCGCGCTCAGGAAGGTGGGGCTGCCGCCGACGGCGCACTCACGAAGACGGCCGGCAGCGGGAGGTGCGCTTGCGCCGGCAATTGCGGAGGAGGGGTGCACAGCGCTGGATCAGGGAGGAAGTGGTGGGCGTGGGCGTAGCTTTTTTTCTTTTTTTTGTGAGCTCGGAAACACCTCTGCTGCTCCTATATAGGGCCCCGTGATCCAAATAGTTATTCTAATCCCAGGATTAGAATAGTGTTGTCCTATATATTTCCCTATATATACCCGCGTATGTACATAATTTCATTAGTAGGTATATACATACCAATATCATGGATACTCCGTGAAGGTATCAAATTTTATGTATACATATATTTATCTGTGCGTAGATGGTCCGCAAGCCGGCGAGTCACATTTAGCGTACATACATATATACCTCAATCTGAAGAGGATGCATGTAAACATGTACATCTCTTTTCTTTTTATTCTGTTATTCTCTCTTCACATATTAATGTGTGTCTTAATTCTTTTGAAAACAATAAATGCAAATGGGTTAACATGCGACCTATTAAATGCTAGGTGCCCCAAACAATTAACACTATTATGATCGTGAGAACATAATAGTTATTCTGATCACAGTCGCGCCTATATAGAGGCGATCGAGTTGTTCTCGAACTCCTGACAACACACGCCCCCGCGAGTTGAAACTCCCACCACCCCACAACCTGAACTTCCACCACTCCCGATCCCACGTTTTCCCATGACCCACCCCGCGCACCGTTGGCCTCCCACTCTCCGGCGAACTGCCCCCACTACCGACCGCATCAGGTGCCGCCCTGGCCACACACGTGGTTGCTGGCCTTCTCCCGATGACGGCCCATGGAGGAGGTCATCCCGAACTCTCCAATCACCTCGGACCGCCCGCCACTGCATGCCTTCCACGAACCCCCGCCGGATCCGCCGCGCGTCGCCCTCCCTGGAACCTACGCCGTGTGCCAACTCTCCTACTGCTGGCGTGCCTCCTACTCCGTCGCAGGCATGCCTCCTTCCCTGTTGTCGGTGCCTTTCCTTCCCAATCGCCGATGCGCCTCCTTCCCCGTTGCTGGTGTGCTTCCTCCGTTGTGACCTCCGCCGCCCCGCTTCCTTCTTCCTTGCACCCAATGCCATGCGCCGTCCCGCACCGTATCACTGGCCCAACCCACTACCTCCCGACCATGTGTGCTGCCTCTCGTCTAGAACTCCGACGTGCCCCGTGCTCGGTCGGCAACCGCCACCATCAGAGCGCGAATCCGCCCGGGCATCTAGGCCGAGCGCCTCCACCCTCGTCTTCATTGCGTCGCTTCCGCGACCCCCTGCACCTGGCTCCTGCTTCCTCCGTCCATCCCCGACAGAAGTTCAAACCATAGGTGCATCCCCGTCCGTGCTTCTCCGATCGTCATTGTCGTTCTTCTGTGTGCTCCACCGACAAGCTCAACACCACCGCACACTACTGCCAACAACCACACGAGCTCTATCCCTCCGATTCCTGTTGTGTTCTTCAGAATAGCATCCGTGAAGTGGTTATTTGCTTCCCACTAGGTGTTCGTGCAAATGCTAATGAGGGAACTGAAACGAAATTCAACAATGGTAGTTTAGAATAAACCAAAAGATAAATAGATCACCGTGTAGTTTTTTCCAACTAAAGTCATGACACACGTATCTGCGCCTCTGTCACGTTCGCTGCGGTGTCCGACAGCCGACTCCGACGAGCTTGCCGACCAGCTAGTCCTGCCATCACTGATTCTATTGTTATTCAGCGTAGCATAGCTATAGAGCATCCATGGCAGGCCAAGAAAAATTCTTGTGGCAGTTCGAACAAAATCCTTGCGGCAAGTATGAAAATGCTTGCGTACAGAGAACAAAACGGTACCGACAGCATAGCTGCCGCCGGCTAGAATGCGCGTGTCGTTTCCTTTTGAGCATCTTATTCGGTTATCCATGTGAGGCCATATATTTTTCCTAAGCGTCAAGCAGAGCATGTTGGGTTATTTTCTCGTGATCTTGATTCTGAAATCCTTTTCTATTGATGAGTTGATGAGATCTCGTGGTTGCTTGCATTCTGGGATGTACATAGTACACATTATTTTTGAAGTTCACGTTCTGAACCCCAGTAAGTTAGAACAGGAAAAGTTCAGAACGTGGTTGCTTTGTATTTTCTCCCTTAGCACGTCTTTACAAAATCTAAAAAAATAAAAAGAGTAAACCCCCATTCATTATTGAGATTGAAAAAGAAATGATGTCGTTGGTCAATTCATTATTGCTGTTGTTTTCATCATGCCTGACTACATACTGTTCTTTTTCTGAACTTCTTTACGTCTACAAACATAGGGCTATTCTGAGTCTTGGCATCCAGTTGTCCTTGTGCGTGTGTTCTTGTCCTTCAGATCATTTTCTTTCGGTGTTCGTGACGCCTATTCCCAAGTCCCAACTTCATCTAACTAGCTAGGTTGCTTGATTAGACTGATGAATAACTAGCTAGTTTTTGTGAAGTAATTATTGCATATGTCTAAAACTTGTAATTTTTATATTTTCTATTGTTCATCGTATAAAAAGTAAAAAAAATAGAACATTAAACTTTTCAAACCTCAACAATTAACAATTAGAAGTTCAAATTAAAAATAACAGAGCGCATTTGATGTTTATAAGAAAAATGGAATTTGCCTGTTTATAAAACTAATGACCAAGAAGTTCAAATTCAAATAACGGGGGAATCCGATGTTTATATATCAAGAAGAAAACATACCTCACTCTCGAAGTTCTAATTAACAAATTTGAGGGTTTGAAGAGAACGAGAAAACAAAAATGAGACACACATATATTTGTAGAAAACATTCGCATGAAATTTCACGTTTCTAAAAAAACAAGGTCAAATTAAAATAACAGAGCTTTTGAACGAATTTTATCCTCTCATTTTTTAAACCGAGAAGTTTAAATTGAAATAGTAGGGCGGTTTAAAAAAACTACGATTTGGCCATTACTAAATTACTAAAAGAAATAAAAACTTTTGCTAAAAAAATAAAAGAAATAAAAACTAGAAGTCCAAATTGAAACATATTTTTCACATTTCTAAAACATCACAAGGTCACATTGACATATAGTAAAAAAATGTATAAATAAAAAATGTAGTAAACCACATCTTGATATTTAGAAATGTCAGATTTGCCCCATTTCTAAAATCTAGATGTTCAAATTAACAAAATAGAGAGGTATTATGTTTATTACAAAACTCGGATTTCTGTAGTTACTAAAGAATAAACCAGGAAGTTCAAATTAACATAACAAAGTAGTTCAATGTTAATATACGAAGAAGAAGTAAAGCACGCCTAGAAATTTTTAACATTGGAAGTTCAAATTTTATATATCGAGAAGTTTGAAGAAAATATTATGGGTGTATAATTTTTCCCCATAGATTATCTCGTTATTAAGAAAAGAAAACCAGAAAATTCAAATTAAAAATAGAGCAACTTCACGTTAATTAAAAAATTAGGATTTTTTAGTTAATAAAAGAAATAAAAAAAATAAGTTCAAATTTTAAAAAAGGAGCAGTTTGATGTTTATTCAAAATTCAGATTTCCCTCGTTATTAAAGAATGAAAACAAGAAGTTGATTATTTTTTTCAAATTTAATAAAGGATTTCAAAATTCATAACAAAGGATTTTTCACCATTTGTAAATAAAAAACTCTAGAAGTTCAAATTTAAATTACGGTCTGGTTCAATAATTATTATGAAACTAGGATTTTCCGTTACTAAAAGAAATTAAACCAAGAAGTCCAAATTATAAAAATTGATATTTATAAAACTTAGATTTTTCTTTTTAACTATGCACTAAAATCAAGAAGTTTAAATTAAAATAACGGAAGTAGGTCGATGTATACGGAAAACAAAAATTCTATCCTTTTTTAAGAAAACTAAAAGTATGAAGTTCAATTAAAAAAACTGAGGAGTTCGATATTTATTAAAAAAAATAGAATTTTCCCGTTACTAACGAATAAACCAAGAAGTCCAGTTCGAAATAACGAAGAAGTTTGACATTTACTAAAAAAACTCCAATTTTCTCATTTCTTAAAAAAGCACAAAAAGTTTCAAAAATTGAAAAAATAGAGCGGTTTGATGTCTATAAAAATTTATTCTTTTTCGCTGCTAAAGAATAGCGTTGCTTTTATCATTTTTTAAAAATTGGAGCAATTTGATTTTAAAAATAAAATCAAGAATTTCAAATTAAAAAAATGGAGTAGTTCGATGTATACGAAAAGCTCAAATTATTCTAGTTTTATGCTAAATTAAAATATGAAGTTCAATTTCAAAAAGAAAGTTGTAGGATGTTTACATAAAAATCATTTTTTTCAAAGAATAAAAGTAAGAAGTTCAAATTTAAAAAGCAGAGAAGTTCAAAGATGATAAAAACCCTAGATTTACATGCTCCATTTGTATGAGTATTTTAGGAGTTAGGGTAAAAAAAGCAGATATCCATTCAAAGTGATAATAGCCAGAAGTTCACCTACTACATGGTGTGTGTTTCATATGAGAAAAAAAGAATAAAAAAGAAAAGTCTAAAAAAATTGTTGCTAGAAGTTCAAGTGCTCGGCTTCGGAAGTTGAAAAATTGTTGTGAGAGAGGTTCATATTGTATTTACATGTTCGAAACAAAAAAATATGTTGTTTTTGATTTTTTTAAAACAATTATCTATATCTTGTGAGAGAGGTTTATACAAAAGGAATATCATTTGTGTAACACTGACGGATGGATGTGAAAATTGCAAATGAAAATACATCACAAAAGTTCAACGTGAAAATAGTACGAAGTTCAACTACTAGACTTAACAGATGAAAAACTTTTAAAACCGTCGCGGGTATGAAAAAAATGATCAACACGGGAAAGTTGCATGTTTACAACAGCTTTCCATCAGTATATCACTTGCTCAATTCCAGTGAGTGGATGGAGAGCTGCGCGCAAAAAAGCACATGAAAAATAGAGTGAAGTTCAAGTAGACATGCCGAGAAGTTCAAGTTCTTCACGCGGTGCATTTTCGAAGAATCCGTTTCGCGATAAAGGCAGAACAAATGATCTTGCCGTTTTCGAAATTACTTGAAAACGGCCAGGAATTAGAGAAAACCCTCAGCATGAAAAAGTTTTGCATTTTCCGTAGCTTTTCAATGGTATATTATTTGCCACATTCCGATAAAGTTTATAGAAATTATGGCGAAAATAAGTTTTCAGCCATTTTCAAAATCGACTTAAAACCGTAAGTAATTGGGGGAAACAATATATACCAAAAAGTTTCGCATTTCCTCAAGCTTTCCAACGCCATATTATTTGCTGCATTCGGACGTACGGTTAAAAAATTAAGTCAAAAAATACAAACTCGGTGGAACTTGTACCGTTTTCTAAATTAATCTTAAACCTTTGAAAATTAGGAAACACTTTCAACATGAAAAAGTAGCGTATTTTCATAAGCTTTCCGAAGCCATATCATTTGCCTCAATTGGATTAGCCGTGTAGAAATAGCATCAAAAATACAATCTCGGCTGTTCGGTTTGCGAAACTTTACGATTTTCCAAATTACTCTTTAACCATGGGGAATTAGAGAAACCTATCAACATGTGGAAGGAGCGGTTTTGCAGAAGTTTTCCAACGCCATATTATTTTCCTCTTTTCGATAAACGGTTTAGAAATGCGATCGAAAAATACAATTAATGTTTTTTGTAAGAAAAAACGGTTTTCAAAACTGCTCTTAAACCGCTTACATTTTGCCAAAAATTCAACTTGGGTCACGATACTTGTGTCCATAGCTTTCCAACGGTATATCGCAAGCCCCATTTGGGCAATGTTGGCAGAAGTTCAACCTAGCACAGGGGCAAGTTCAGGTCGAATAACTCAGGCAGTAAAATTGCAAAACGCAAGTTCATCACGACCCGAGAGCAAAATCCGCCAACGAGCGAGATTACTATTTAAAACGGGCATTTAGTTGCTAAAAACCGTTTCTAGATTACACTTACATCATATAGAACACGACTAACCAGAGTAATTTGCACGGTGAGACACGGTTGTGAAGATAGCCCGAAGGTCTGGTTCCTACAGAGGGAAGTTCAGGCGTGTAACTCAGGAAGTTCATGTTGTGATCAAAATAATATTCTGATCCCGTGATCCACACACACACACACACACACACACATATATATATATATATATAGGGTGGGTCTATTATGATAACACCCTTAAGAGTCTTATTATGGTAACACCGGAGCTTATTATGATAACACCCCGACCGAACTGCGGATGCAAATAAGAAGAACAAAACCCACCCCGCCTTATCCTCTCCTCCACCCCTCGCTCTCCCTCCCGGCCTTTCCCTACCCGACCCGCCTCCTTCTCGCAACCGCCCCCACCACCCGATCCACCTCTCTGCGCCGGCCCACCCCAAGACCAACCTCCGCCGCCGCTCCCACCTTTCTCCTCCGGCGGTCCACCCCAGAACCTCCCTCCTCCCGCCCGCCGACCTCTCCTACCCACCTTCTCCCTCCGTGCCCTGCCCGCCCCTGATGCGGATCCTTCTTGGCCCGGATCCAGGCAAAGGCACCCCACCAACCCCCGCCACCTCCCTCCGACGACGGCTAGCATGACCGCTGCCTCCCCAACCACCTCCGCCCCAACCCCGACCCACGCCCTCCAACTCCAGATCGAACGACACCAGGCCGCTCAGCGACAGCCGCTAGATCCGGGGCCGATGACCCGGTCCGTGGCGGCATGTCAGGAGGTGGATCTCAACGAGGCGGTGGTCGTCCATGCTCCTACACTTGGCATCGAGCACATCGGCCTTGAGCACCTTCTCCAGCGTGGGGCGCACCACCCGAGCCGTCGCCACACCCTCCCCACCTTCTCCGCGTGCGACGCGCCCCACCCGAGCCGCCACACCACGTCCGATGGTGGCCCTGCTACTGTGCAGGCGGGGGACATAGAGGAACTGCACCTCGACTCCAGTGAGGTACATCTTGGATTCTCATGTGATTTGGTTGCTCCTCTAGTGCAGTTCGGCTTGGATTCAGGAGTGCCACATCTTGCTGACCTCCATCCACATTTTTTCCTTGTGGAGCTCGGCGGCGCGCCACGTGCAGTTTGGTGCTCATCACCGCGCGTCCATGCATTACGGCTCGATGAGCTGCCCCTATTCCTCTTGCAGTCCAGGCGTCCCGGCCTTGGAGTGCGCGGGACACCCAAGTGCAGCTCATGTGTGCGTGCATGTGCAGCTCCCCCGTTCATCGTCATCAGCATAGGGGCTCCCGACGAGCTGCCCACTGCCTGTGCGTGCACCATCCTTGATGATGTTGTTCGGTATGAATCCCTCACCCCATCCTCCTCCTCCTCCTCCTCCTCCTCCTACTACTACTCTCCCTCTCTCTCTCTGACGTTTGTCTCGTCTCGTCTCCTACTGTAGTGCAGGCCATCGGCGATTGTAGTCTGTGTCGGTAGTCGCCGTAGTTTGCTTGCGGCGGCCTGCAGTTTCAACGGCCCGTAGTGTAACATTGTGCAACAAACACACGACAGTGGACAAAAAACAAAAGATGCAGTTCGCCAGTGATGGCTCCTCTCTGATTCCCCACGCTCCTCTGTTATGCAGGTCTAACAGCGCTCCCGCGTTGACCAAGGCAGTGCAGCTCACTCCATCATAGGCATGCATGACTTCCAAGCAGCCACCAACAAGCGCGACCGCATCGACAAAATGCAGTCTGCTCGTGTTTGCAGTTCAGCCAGCTTGGTCATGTGTATTTCAGGGCGGCAACGGGTTTGAGCAAGCGAGCGGCTCGGCTAGCTGTTTCGTGTAGTTTGCTGGATGCGTGTTTTTATGTGCTGCTTGCCTATGATGAAATTTGTTATGTCCTTGTGACGCTGGCAAGGTTTAGCAGCAGAGTTCTGATGAACTTGTGTGAACATATGATGAATGTGAGGTTTCAAATATTTTTGTGTTGTTTGTGCAGTGCACATGTGCCACCCCTGTAGTGCGCTTGTCCACGACTGTGCAGTTCGGCAGCCCCGCGCACGAGTCGCGTTTTAGTTTGTGTATAAAAAATTATTGAAGAAAAACGAATGAAGTTCATTTCTTTAATGGTTCGGCGCTTCACATTGTAAAAAGGAAAAAATGTACTCCCTACGTTCCAAATTAGTTGACTTGAATTTGTCTAAATACGGATGTATCTATACTTGTTTAGTGTCTAGATACATCCGTGTTTTATTTAAATATCGGTCAACTAATTTGGAACGGAGGGAGTAGGGGCTCTTGCAGTTTATTATTCTTGTTTACCCGTGCTAGTTTGTTATTACAAATTTGATGGTTCACTAAAAAAATGCAGTGCATTTGCTTCGTCTTTTCAGGCCAACCACGGTAATAAGAAAAAAATAATAATGAGAAGACATAAATGTTATAAAGATGGGAAAAAGACAAAAATGTTATAGAGATTGACAAAAACTCATGAGGTTCACTTTCGGTAGTGTCGCGACCCGTTTACGGTAGTCTTGAGGTTCACTTTTTATAGTATTGTGGTTCACCAACGCTTGACATGAAGTGCACTCCACCTTGTTTAGGAAAATTTACGTCCCATAAAAAAGAAATCATGCAGTGCACTTGTCCGTCCGATGAAGTGCAGGTTTTAGTCTAAAGAAGTGCACTCCACCTCGTTTGCGAAAATTTACGTCCCATAAAAAAGAAATCATGCAGTGCACTTGCCCGTACAATGAAGTGCGGCTTTTAGTCTAAAGAAGTGCACTCCACCTCGTTTGGAAAAATTTACGTCCCACAAAAAAGAAATCATGCAGTGCACTTGTCTGTCCAATGAAGTGCGGATTTTAGTCTAAATAAGTGCAGTTTTCTGTCTGATGCAGTACAACCCATTTACGGTAGTCTCGAGGTTCACTTTTCAAAGTCTTGCGGTTCACCAACACTCGACATGAAGTGCACTCCACCTCCTTTAGGAAAATTTACGTCCCACAAAAAAGAAATCATGCAGTGCACTTGTTTGTCCAATGAAGTGCGGTTGTTCGTCCGATGAAGTGCGGTTTTCAGTCGGATGAAGTACCCATGTCGATTTGGGTGTCGCGAAAAACAGAGTGTCCGCATTTCGGTAAATTTAAAACTGCTCTTAAACTGTAATGAATTAGAGAGAGTGTTCTACATGAAAAAGTTGCATCTCGTCGATATCTTTCCAACGAGATATCATTTGAATCATTTCGACAACCGGTTTGTAAAAATTTCGTGAAAAACGGCCGCTGCCACTCGTCGTCCGCTGCATGATTTTCAAAACTAACTTAAAACTGTAAGGAATGACAAAACCATTTCTACATATGAAAGTTGCACCTTATCCATAGCTTTCCAATGACGTATTACACGCCTCGTTTCGACAAACAGTTCAAAAACTAGAGCAAAAACAGTACCGAAAATTGCAAAAATTTCAAAAAAATAGAATTTCGCGATTTAGTAAATTCGAAACTGCTCTTGAACCGTAACGAATTAGAGAAAATAATAGATATGAAAAAGATGCGCCTCGACGATATCTTTCCAACAGCATATCATTTGCCTTATTCCAATGAGCCGTTTATAAAAAATCACGAAAATACGCTCACTGCCACTTGTCATCCGCCGCACCATTTTTGAAACTGGTCTTAAACCGAGAGGAATCTCGAAAAGTGTTCAACATGGAGAAGTTGCGCCTAATCAATAGCTTTTCAACGGTATATTATACGCCTCGTTCCGATAAACAGTTAAAAAATTAGAGCAAAAAGTACCGGAAAAACACCGCGTGCAGTTTTTTTCGACACGAAGTTCACTCGTGTGAGTACTGCAGCACACTTGGTTCAAACAATGACATGCACTTGCATTGAGTGTGCAGTGCGAAAGTGTTATCAGAATAACTATTCTAATAATATTATCAGAATAGACCGGCTGTATATATATATATTCATCACCCTGGGTGAGGAATAATTATTCTTCACCCCCTCTATTTTACCATTAATGCACCGTAATTTTATGTTCCGTAAGTTTTGTCTTATTTCCGACGTAAAAATAGATTGTAAAAAAATATATAGTCATCGTAAAAAATATTTTATGTTATGTAAAATTACAAACATAAAAACATAGTGTAAAATACACATAAACTGCAAATTTTCTTGTCTTATGACCTATATTTTTATTTTTTATGCCAAATTTTACGTAGTGAATCAATAGGAATGTAACTATTTGAATTCCAAACATAATTTAATTATGAAATGATTGTAAGATTACCTCAGGTGAAGAATAACTTATTCTGCACCCTGGATGATGAATAGCATCACTATATATATATATATACTAAGAATGGTGGAAATGAAGTAAACTTCGGAACTCATGTATGATTTATCTAGCATGGAAAATATTGAGATTTTTTGGTCATTTTCGTTGACGGGAAAAACATGCCTCTTAAATAATTTTATCTTTCAATTTAAGCTATGAGCTTTAGCACCTCTACAAATCTCTGCTTTCCTCTACGAATGACCTATCTATTTACATTTGTGAAAATTTTATTTTATTTCGAGTCTCCATCTTCTTTTTATAAAACACTAACTAGACAACACTATTTTCAAACTTATGTGCATTGAATGTAGTTAATATTTAGATGTGTCCCTAAATGGGTCAATGATTGAGCATAATAGGCTAGATATAACTTTCTTTAGCGTTGATATTTTAAAAGACATGGTTGCTTGTTGATATGTTTGAGTATTGATGTCTTCATGCTAAATATAGACTATTGCTTTGAATCATTCAAGTCCAAAAAGTCGATGCTATAAAGAAAAGAAAATATGACGAATATGTTAGGCATCATTCCACATAAAAAAATATGTTTTTATCATTTACCTACTCGAGGATGAGTAGGAATTAAGCTTGGTGATGCTTGATACATCTCCAACGTATCTATAATTTTTGATTGTTCCATGTTCTTATATTATCAATTTTTGATGTTTTATACATTTACAAGCAATTTTATATTATTTTTTGCGACTAATCTATTAACTTAGTGTCCAATGCCAATTGCTGTTTTCTGCTTGTATTTTTATTTTGCAGAATATCAATACCAAACAAAGTTCGAATACGACGAAACTTTTTGAAGATTTTTTCTGTCCCATAATAGACTTGGAAGCTTCTGGAGTACACGAAGGGAGGCCCGTGGGGCCACTAGGCACCAGGGTGCGCGAGAGGCCCCGACGAGCCCTGGTGGAGTGGGGCCCACGTGAGCCGCCTTAACCTACCTTCGCCTCTATAAATACTCTAATATCCCAAAAATCCTAGGGGAGTCAATGAAACACTTTTTCCGTCACTGCAAGTTCTAGAACCACGAGATTCAATCTAGAGGCCTTTCCGGCACTCTGCCGGAGGGGAAAAAATTGCGGAGGGGTTCTTCATTATCCTTGCTGCCCCTCTAATGATGCGTGAGTAGTTCACCACAGACCTACGGGTCCGTAGGCAGTAGCTAGATGGCTTCTCTCTTTTTGATCTTCAATACAATGTTGTCCTTGATGTTTTTAGAGATCTATTTGATGTAATCTTCTTTTGTGGTGTGTTTGTTGGGATATGATGAATTGTGAGTTTATGATCAGATCTATCCATGAATATTATTTTAGTTTTCTCTGAACTCTTTTATGCATGATTATTATAGCCTCGTATTTCTTCTCCGATTTATTGGTTTACTTCAGCTAACTAGATTGATTTTCTTTGTCATGGGAAGAGGGGCTTATGATGGATTCGATCTTGCGGTTAGGGGTGGGAAAATAAACCGAGGACCAAAAACCGACACCGAATAAACCGACACTAAAGCCGAATAGACTAAAGGCCGAAAATTCGGTCCTCTGTACGGTCCCGAGGTGTGAAGATTCAAAATTAGTTCGGTGGTCTCGGTTTCCACATAGGATTGACCGAAATGACTGAATATACCAAAATGCTATGCATTGGCCCAAATAGACTAACAAAGCTCAACAACCCATGTGACCCAATTAAATACACAACGTATTGGATCGTAAAAAAAGAACGCACAACCCACCCTTGCTGCACAAAAGCAACAACGAGGAAAACTTTTGGTCCCCCATTCCTAACCTAGCCGCCACAGGTGTTTCTCTCCTTGAATCTTGGTCTCATCCCCAGCCGGCAGTGGAACACGGCAGACAACACCGACAGTGGAGGCGGCGCAACCGCCCGGCAGCCAGCACCAACAGTGGAGGTGGCCCGACCGTCTGGCAACTAGCACCCAATGCATGAGTGCCTTATGTCTTCCCTTCCTTAGTGTCTCCTGTTTCTGTGTTGACTGCATCTTCTTCTCTTACTAATCTCCTTTAACATCCCATTGGGATTATCTTTTGGTGGATTCACATCCTCATAAGGACACACGAGAATTTCTTGCCTATCCGATCTATTTTTGCTTCCTATATTTCTTCCACAACTCAAATTTTCAGAAAACTTTTGCAGTTTCCTTGCTGTCAAGCAAGATCGGTTTCGTTCAGAGTTAAACCAAGGACCAAACCGATTTTCAGTTCATCGAACCCTCGGTTAGGAGTTCCTCAACTGACCGATCGGTCATGTTTATTTGAAAATCGAATTTCTCAATAACCCGAGGAACTGAACCGATCGGTTCGGTTGGACCGAATGCCCAGGCCTACTTGCGGTGCTCAATCTCAGTGATAGAAGGAGACATGACACTCATGTATCGTTGCTATTAAGGGTAACAAGACGGTGTTTATTCATATGCGAGTTTATCTTGTCTACATCGTGTCATCTTGCTTTAGGCATTACTCCGTTCTTTCTTGAACTTAATACACTAGATGCATGCTGGATAGCGGTCGATGTGTGGAGTAATAGTAGTAGATGCGGGCAAGAGTCGGTGTACTAATCTTAGACGTGATGCCTATATACATGATCATTGCCTTGGATATCGTCATAATTATTTTCTTTTCTATCAATTGCCCAATAGTAATTTGTTTACCCACCATGTGTTATTTCTTTCAGAGAAGCCTCTAGTGAAATCTACGGCCTCCGGGTCTATTTCTATCATATTATTTTGTAGGATCGAATATGTCTAGAGGGGTATGATTAGACTACTTGACCAAATAAAAATCTTTCTTTTTCCCAATTTTAGCTATTGGCAAATTTTATCAATTAGCACAAGTCAAACAATCAACCTACACATGCAATTCTAAGAGTATAGCAGAAGAATGTAAAACATTGCATATGAAGGCAAAGGGAAGGGTTTGGAGAAGGCAAATGCAATGGAGACACGAAGATTTTTGGCGTGGTTCCAATAGGTGGTTCTATCATACATCCACATCGATGGAGACTTCAACCCACGATGGGTACTGGCAGCATGAGTCCACGAAGGGCTCCACCCACGAAGAAGCAACCTTGTCTATCCTACCATGGCCATCGTCCATGAAGGACTTGCCTCACTCGGGTAGATCTTCACGAAGTAGGCGATCTCCTTGCCCTTACAAACTTCTTGGTTCAACTCCACATCATTAGGAGGCTCCCAAGCGACACCTAACCAATCTAGGAGACACCACTCTCAAAAAGGTAATAGACGGTGTGTTGATGATGAACTCCTCGCTCTTGTCCTTCAAATGATAGTCTTCCAACCACTCAAGTCTTTCTCACAAATTTGGATATGGTGGAAAACGGATTTGAGTGGAAAGCAACTTGGGAAAGGCTAGAGATCAAGGTTTAAATGGTAGGAATGGAATCTCTTGATCTCAACACATGAGTAGGTGGTTCTCTCTCAGAAAATAAATGATGGAAGTGTAGGCATGTTCTGATGGCTCTCTCACTTATGTAGATGGGTGTGGAGGGATATATATAGCCTCCACACAAAATCCAACCGTTACACACATTTGACTCATCTCGGTGGGACCGAATAGTGAAACTTGGTGGCACCGATCAGTTCAAAAATGTGAATGTTAGGAATCTCGGTGGGACCGTCTGGAACAACTCGGTGGGACCGATGTGCTAGGGCTTAGGGAAAAACTTGTCTCGGTGGCACCGATTGCATCAACTCGGTGAGACCGGAATGAAGCAATAAGGCAACAAAGAGTTGGTCAAGCCATCTCGGTGAGACCGATTCAATTCTCGGTGAGACCAAAATAATTGCAACAGACAACAGAGACTTGGCAAGGCCATCTCGGTGAGACCGAGATCCGTATCGGTGAGACCGAATTGTTAGGGTTTAGACAATGGCTATGTCATAAGAACTCGGTGGTGCCGGATAGAAAGAATAGGTGGGGCCGAGTTAGAGTTTAGGGTTTAGAGAGGGGTTGAGGGTTTTGAAGCAATATCACTAAGCACTTGAACAACTAGATCATTAAGCAACACCTAATCCCCTTTTAATCGTATTGGCTTTCTATGGACTCAATGCGATCCTGGATCACTAAATAGAAATGAAAAGTCATGTGCTTTTGCCAATATTTGTCCTTAGCATTTTTAAGGGGTTCCACATCCTCTTGTCCTTGCCATGCCATTATTTAACTTTTTGTGAAATATACTAGATAAAACTATTAGTCCAACAAAAGGTATGTTGAGATTAATTACCAAAATCATCCAGAGACCACTTGCGCTTTCATATTTTCAGATATATTAAACAAAAAAAATACAAAATTACCTTGCTGCAATTTATTTACTTTTATTTTATTCGCATCTATCAATCTATCTATTTATTAAATCTCAATACCGTTGAGGGATTGACAACCCCTTTACGCGTTGGGTTGAAGTATTTGTTGTTTGTGTGCAGGTGCTGTTTACATAGTGTTGTTTGGTTCTCTTACTGGATTGATAATCTTGGTTTCATAACTGAGGGAAATACTTACCTCTGCTGTGCTGCATCATCCTCTCCTCTTTGGGGAAATACCAACGCGGATCACAAGTAGCAAGGATACAAAAGAATAGTAGTTTGATGTAAGAATATGG
Source organism: Triticum aestivum (assembly GCF_018294505.1). NCBI lineage: Eukaryota > Viridiplantae > Streptophyta > Magnoliopsida > Poales > Poaceae > Triticum > Triticum aestivum. The sequence continues at coordinate 421,132,458 of NC_057809.1, forward strand.
TGTGATTGGCAGATGTAGTATGTACAATAATAGGAAGGCGTTTCATATTCACATGTATAATGTGTAACCTAAGGAGATGCAATTTAACAAATGAGAGGCAATACAAGCTAGGCGCCTTATGCAACATGCAACCAGATATCACACTGCCATGTTAGGGCAAGCACCTGGGGTTGTGGAGTAGGGCAGATGATATTTGGAACTTGCAGTGCAGTAGGAGTAGCAGGAGAATCTGCAGAGATCATCTATTTCGGTCACTCCAGAGGACCACCACCATCTCGTGCGTTCATTCTTTTAGACTTTGCCTTGTCAAATCAAACCCATAAGAAAAAGGAATGGAATTCGCTCTTCCAAATTCATTGATGCATGATACTAATGAACACTACTTTTACGTAAGGCAACCACATTATAGGAGGATGAAATATGTACGAAAAACGCTAAGTAGAAGGCATCTCAAAAAATTAGAAGCAATGCAAACTAGACACATATGAAATATCCAACCAAAGTCACTCTATCAGGTTAAAAGTGTCTCATCACAAGTGGCATTTTCAATAAATTATAGGTAGTACATTTTCAGGGGGATAGACCCCGGGTAGCCTCATCCAAACCTAATGACATTTCAAGACATCAGGGATCGCAAAGCCCCTCACACCTTTTGGACGCGCGACTGGTCCCTAGGGCTAGTTAGGACCAAGCGGCGGCTTCCAGAAGACGGCGCACCCTTAGAAGGCAGCTCCGAGGGGAGGCCGGCTCCCAGCTGATGGCCCATTCTCCCCTCAGAGTCTGCACTCACCTGCTCTGACGAGACGGGGGGTGGCTGCAGAGCCACCTGATACGTCTCCAACGCATCCATAATTTTTGATTGCTCCATGCTATATTATCTACTGCTTTAGGCAATATTGGGCTTTATTATCCACTTTTATATTATTTTTGGGACTAACCAATTAACCGGAAGCCCAACCCATATTTGCTGTTTTATGCCTATTTCAGTGTTTCGAAGAAAAGGAATATCAAACGGAGTCCAAACAGAAAAATCCTTTTTAGAACGTGATTTTTCTCACCGGATAAGACCCAGAGAACTTGGAGTGCATGTCAGAAGATACGGGAGCTGCCCACGAGGGTGGGGGGCGCACCCACCCCCCTGCCTCGTGGGGCCCCCGTGGCTCCCCCGACGTACTTCCGGCTCCTATATATTCCCATATACCCTAAAAACATCAGAACGGAGATTAGATCAGGAGTTCCACCGCCGCAAGCCTCTGTAGCCACCAAAAACCAATCGGGACCCTATTCCGGCACCCTGCCGGAGGGTGGAACCCTCACCGGTGGCCATCTTCATCATCCCGGCGCTCTCCATGACGAGGAGGGAGTAGTTCACCCTCGGGGCTGAGCGTATGTACTAGTAGCTATGTGTTTGATCTCTCTCTCTCTCGTGTTCTTGATTAGCACGAATTTGATGTATCGCGAGCTTTGCTATTATAGTTGGATCTTATGTTTCTTCTCCCCCTCTTCTCTCTTGTAATGGATTGAGTTTCCCCTTTGAAGTTATTTTATCGGATTGAGTCTTTAAAGATTTGAGAACACTTGATGTATGTCTTGCCGTGCGTATCTGTGGTGACAATGGGATACCATGTGCCACTTGATGTATGTTTTGGTGATCAACTTGCGGGTTCCGCCCATGAACCTATGCATAGGGGTTGGCACACGTTTTCGTCGTGATTCTCCGGTTGAAACTTTGGGCACTCTTTGAGGTTCTATGTGTTGGTTTGAGTAGATGAATTGAGATTGTGTGATGCATATCGTATAATCATCCCACGGATACTTGAGGTGACATTGGAGTATCTAGGTGACATTAGGGTTTTGGTTGATTTGTGTCTTAAGGTGTTATTCTAGTACGAACTCTAGGGCTGTTTGTGACACTTATAGGAATAGCCCAACGGATTGATTGGAAAGAATAACTTTGAGGTGGTTTCGTACCCTACCATAATCTCTTCGTTTGTTCTCCGCTATTAGTGACTTTGGAGTGACTCTTTGTTGCATGTTGAGGGATAGTTATGTGATCCAACTATGTTATTATTGTTGAGAGGACTTGCACTAGTGAAAGTATGAACCCTAGGCCTTGTTTCCTATCATTGCAATACCGTTTACACTCACTTTTACCGCTTGCTACCTTGCTGTTTTTATATTTTGAGTTTACAAAAACCTATATCTACCATCCATATTGCACTTGTATCACCATCTCTTCGCCGAACTAGTGCACCTATACAATTTACCATTGTATTGGGTGTGTTTGGGACACAAGAGACTCTTTGTTATTTGGTTGCAGGGTTGCTTGAGAGAGGCCATCTTCATCCTATGCCTCCCACGGATTGATAAACCTTAGGTCATCCACTTGAGGGAAATTTGCTACTGTCCTACAAAACTCTACACTTGGAGGCCCAACAACGTCTACAAGAAGAAGGTTGCGTAGTAGACATCAAGCTCTTTTCTGGCGCCGTTGCCGGGGAGGCTAGGTAAGTGAAGGTATATCTTTAGATCTTGCAATCTAATCTTTTTGTTTCTTGTTTTAGCACTAGTCTAGTTTATAAAAGAAAACTACCAAAAAAATGGAATTGAGTTTGCCACATACGCTTCACCTTTTTAATATCTTTCGTGAGTATGATGGAAAAGAAAATTGTGCCAAAGTGTTAGAAGAAGAAATCTATAAAATGTTTGGCACAAAATATTTGAGTGATGAGCATGATTGCAATGTTGTTAGTATGAATTCCTTGAATATCCATGATCCTAATGATATGCAAAGCCACAAGCTTGGGGAAGCTATGTTTGATGAAGATGATATTTTTTGTCCCCCAAGCTTTGATGAGCGAAATTACTATGATGAAAACATGCCTCCTATCTATGATGATTATTGTGATGACACATATGCTTTAAAGAATAATGATAACCATGAAACTTTTCATCTTGATCTTAATTTTCAATCACATGATAGTTATTTTGTTGAGTTTGCTCCCACTATTATTCATGAGAAGAATTTTGCTTATGTGGAGAGTAGTAAAATTTATATGCAAGTAGATCATGAAAAGAATGCTTTAGGTGCTGGTTATATTGTTGAATTCATTCATGATGCTACTGAAAATTATTATGAGGGAGGAACATATACTTGTAGGAATTGAAATAATATCAAGTTTCCTCTCTATGTGCTTAAAGTTTTGAAGTTATGCTTGCTTTACCTTCCTATGCAAGTTGATTATTGTTCTCATAAGTTGTTTGCTAACAAAATCCCTATGCATAGGAAGTGGGTTAGGCTTAAATGTGCTAGTCATATTCTTCATGATGCTCTCTTTATGTTTCAATCTTTATCTTTTATGTGAGCATCATTGAAATCATCATGCCTAGCTAGGGGCGTTAAACGATAGCGCTTGTTGGGAGGCAACCCAATTTTATTTTATTTTCTTGCCTTTTGGTTCTGTTTAGGAATAAATAATCCATCTAGCTTCTGTTTACATGTGGTTTTATGTTTTAATTAGTGTTTGTGCCAATTAGAACCTTTGGGAAGACTTGGGTGAAGTCTTTATGATCATGCTGTAAAAAACAGAAACTTTAGCGCTCACGAGATTAGCTAGAACTTTTTACTGGAGAGTGATATTTAGTTGATTATTTTTGCAGATGATTACTAGACAAATTCCTCAGGTCCACCAATTTATTTTAGAATTTTTGGAGGTCCATAAGTTTGCGTTAGTTACAGATTGCTACAGACTGTTCTGTTTTTGACAGATTCTGTTTTTCGTGTGTTGTTTGCTTATTTTGATGCATCTATGGCTAGTAAAATAGTTTATAAACCATAGAGAAGTTGTAATACAGTAGGTTTAACACCAATGTAAATAAAGAATGAGTTCATTACATTACTTTGAAGTGGTGTTTTGTTTTCTTTCGCTAACGGAGCTTACGAGTTTTCTGTTAAGTTTTGTGTTGTGAAGTTTTCAAGTTTTGGGTAAAGATTCGATAGACTATGGAATAAGGAGTGGTAAGAGCCTAAGCTTGGGGATTCCCAAGGCACCCCAAGGTAACATTCAAGGATAACCAAGAGCCTAAGCTTGGGGATGCCCCGGAAGGCATCCCCTCTTTCGTCTTCGTTCATCGGTAACTTTACTTGGAGCTATATTTTTATTCTCCACATGATATGTGTTTTGCTTGGAGCGTCATTTTATTTTCTTTTTATTTGATTGCTGTTTGAATAAAGTACCAAGTTCTGAAATTCTTAAATGTTAGAGAGTCTTCACATGGTTGCATAATTATTCGACTACTCATTGATCTTCACTCATATCCTTCAGAGTAGTTTGTTGTTTGCTCTAGTGCTTCACTTATATCTTTTAGAGCATGGTATTAGTTGTATTTTGAAGAAATAGATGAACTCTCATGCTTCACTTATATTATTTTGAGAATCTTAAATAGCATGGTAATTTTTTTAAAGTCCTAATATGCTAGGCATACAAGACTAATAAAAGAAAAATTCTTATGAGTGTGTTGAATACTAAGAAAAGATTGAAGCATGATAATTGTTTTGAGATATGGAGGTGATAATATTAGAGTCATGCTAATAAAAGAAAAATTCTTATGAGTGTGTTGAATACTAAGAAAAGATTGAAGCATGATAATTGTTTTGAGATATGGAGGTGATAATATTAGAGTCATGCTAGTTGAGCAGTTGTGAATTTAAAGAATACTTGTGTTGAAGTTTGTGATTCCCGTAGCATGCACGTATGGTGAACCGTTATGTGATGAAGTCGGAGCATGATTTATTTATTGATTGTCTTCCTTATGAGTGGCGGTCGGGGACGAGCGATGGTCTTTTCCTACCAATCTATCCCCCTAGGAGCATGCGCGTAATACTTTGCTTTGATAACTTCTAGATTTTTGCAATAAGTATATGAGTTCTTCATGACTAATGTTGAGTCCATGGATTATATGCACTTTCCTCCCTTCCACCATTGCTAGCCTCTCTAATACCGCGCACCTTTCGCCGGTATCATACACCCACCATATACCTTCCTCAAAATAGCCACCATCCTACCTATCATGGCATTTCCATAGCCATTCCGAGATATATTGCCATGCAATTTTCCATCGTTCCGTTTATTATGACACGCTCCATCATTGTCATATTGCTAGCATGATCATGTAGTTGACATCGTATTTGTGGCAAAGCCACCGTTCATAATTCTTTCATACATGTCACTCTTGATTCATTGCACATCCCGGTACACCGCCGGAGGCATTCATGTAGAGTCATATTTTGTTCTAAGTATTGAGTTGTAATTCTTGAGTTGTAAGTAAATAAAAGTGTGATGATCATCATTATTAGAGCATTGTCCCAGTGAGGAAAGGATGATGGAGACTATGATTCCCCCACAAGTCGGGATGAGACTCCGGACGAAAAATAAAAAAAAAGAGGCCATAAAAAAAAGAAGAGAAAAGGCCCAAATAAAAAATAAAAAAATAAAAAAATGATAGAAAAAGAGAGAAGGGACAATGCTACTATCCTTTTACCACACTTTTGCTTCAAAGTAGCACCATGATCTTTATGATAGAGAGTCTCCTATGTTGTCACTTTCATATACTAGTGGGAATTTTTCATTACAGAACTTGGCTTGTATATTCCAATGATGGGCTTCCACAAATTGCCCTAGGTCTTCATGAGTAAGCGAGTTGGATGCACATCCACTTAGTTTCTTTTGTTGAGCTTTCATATACTTATAGCTCTAGTGCATCCGTTGCATGGCAATCCTTACTCACTCACAGTGATATCTATTAATGGGCATCTCCATAGCCCGTTGATATGCCTAGTTGATGTGAGACTATCTTCCCCTCTTTTTGTCTTCTCCACAACCACCATTCTGTTCCACATATAGTGTTATATCCATGGCTCACACTCATGTATTGCGTGAAGATTGAAAAAGTTTTGAAAATGTTAAAGTATGAAACAATTGCTTGGCTTGTCATCGGGGTTGTGCATGATTTAAATGCTTTGTGTGGTGAAGATGGAGCATAGCCAGACTATATGATTTTGTAGGGATAACTTTCTTTGGCCATGTTATTTTGAGAAGGCATGATTGCTTTGATTAGTATGCTTGAAGTATTATTATTTTTATGTCAATATTAAACTTTTGTCTTGAATCTTTCGAATCTGAATATTCATATCACAAGTGAGAAGAATTACAATGAAATTATGCCAACTAGCATTCCACATCAAAAATTATCTTTTTTATCATTTACCTACTCAAGGACGAGCAGGAATTAAGCTTGGGGATGCTTGATACGTCTCCAACGTATCTATAATTTTTGATTGCTCCATGCTATATTATCTACTGCTAAGGCAATATTGGGCTTTATTATCCACTTTTATATTATTTTTGGGACTAACCTATTAACCGGAGGCCTAGCCCAGATTTGCTGTTTTATGCCTATTTCAGTGTTTCAAAGAAAAGGAATATCAAACGGAGTCCAAACAGAAAAATCCTTTTTGGAACGTGATTTTCTCACCGGATAAGACCCAGGGAACTTGGAGTGCACGTCAGAAGATACGGGAGCTGCCCACGAGGGTGGGGGGCGCGCCCACCCCCTTGCCTCGTGGGGCCCCCGTGGCTCCCCCAACGTACTTCCGGCTCCTATACATTCCCATATACCCTAAAAACATCAGAACGGAGATTAGATCGGAGTTCCGCCGCCGCAAGCCTCTGTAGCCACCAAAAACCAATCGGGACCCTGTTCTGGCACCCTGCCGGAGGGAGGAACCCTCACCGGTGGCCATCTTCATCATCCCGGCGCTCTCCATGATGAGGAGGGAGTAGTTCACCCTCGGGGCTGAGGGTATGTACCAGTAGCTATGTGTTTGATCTCTCTCTCTCTCTCTCTCTCTCGTGTTCTTGATTTGGCACAATCTTGATGTATCGCGAGCTTTGCTATTATAGTTGGATCTTATGTTTCTTCTCCCCCTCTTCTCTCTTGTAATGGATTGAGTTTCCCCTTTGAAGTTATTTTATCGGACTGAGTCTTTAAAGATTTGAGAACACTTGATGTATGTCTTGCCATGCGTATCTGTGGTGACAATGGGATACCATGTGCCGCTTGATGTATGTTTTGGTGATCAACTTGCGGGTTCCGCCCATGAACCTATGCATAGGGGTTGGCACACGTTTTTGTCGTGATTCTCCGGTAGAAACTTTGGGCACTCTTTGAGGTTCTATGTGTTGGTTTGAGTAGATGAATTGAGATTGTGTGATGCATATCGTATAATCATACCCACGGATACTTGAGGTGACATTAGAGTATCTAGGTGACATTAGCGTTTTGGTTGATTTGTGTCTTAAGGTGTTATTATAGTACGAACTCTAGGGCTGTTTGTGACACTTATAGGAATAGCCCAACGGATTTATTGGAAAGAATAACTTTGAGGTGGTTTCGTACCCTACCATAATCTCTTCGTTTGTTCTCCGCTATTAGTGACTTTGGAGTGACTCTTTGTTGCATGTTGAGGGATAGTTATGTGATCCAACTATGTTATTATTGTTGAGAGGACTTGCACTAGTGAAAGTATGAACCCTAGGCCTTGTTTCCTATCATTGCAATACCGTTTACACTCACTTTTACCGCTCGCTACCTTGCTGTTTTTATATTTTCAGTTTACAAAAACCTATATCTACCATCCATATTGCACTTGTATCACCATCTCTTTGCCTAACTAGTGCACCTATACAATTTACCATTGTATTGGGTGTGTTGGGGACACAAGAGACTCTTTGTTATTTGGTTGCAGGGTTGCTTGAGAGAGACCATATTCATCCTACGCCTCCCACGGATTGATAAACCTTAGGTCATCCACTTGAGGGAAATTTGCTACTGTCCTACAAAACTCTGCACTTGGAGGCCCAACAACGTCAACAAGAAGAAGGTTGCGTAGTAGACATCACCACCCACTCCCTTGAATCCCGAAAGAGCATGGCTATAGTGTGAGCTGACCAAGCGGCCACCTACCCGTTTGGCACGGGACTATAGCCATGCGACTCGTGACACGACCCTCATCAGCAAGGTACGGTACGACCCGCAGGCGACCAACCCTACCTGTCCGTGAGCTACCAGAATACGACACACCCCTAGAAGGCGGTGTTGAGGGGCGGGCCAGCTCCCAGCAGCCGGACCCTTCCCTCCCCTCGGAGTCCACACTCACCCACTATGACAAGACGGAGCGTGGCTACAGTGTGTGCTGACCAAGCGGCCACCAGCCCCTCCTGATGTGGGACTGTAGCCATACGACTCCCGACGAAGCCTCCATCATCAAGGACAGAGCTACAATGAAAGGCAGTCAGCATGGCCCGCAGGCGGCGGGCCCTACCTATCGGCCGGATTCTCGACAGCCGGCGGGGCCCTCCAAGGGCGGGCCCCAGTAGCCGGTGGAGAACTCGGCGACCCTAGACACTAACGTCTGGGTCCTACATCCAGCCGTATTACCATTGTACCCCTGGGGGGTTGGCATATAAAACCCCCTAGGGCTCACCCATGCAAAGGGTTCAGCCTTCATTCCCATACATCACCATAGCTAGGGGAAGAGAGCTTGCCCTACCCTTCTTCCTCCACTAGCAACATAGCTCAAGGAGCAACCTTGTGCATCTTTGATCTTAGTCATCATAGCAGGAGTAGGGGTTTTATCTCTCCGGAGAGCCCCGAACCTGGGTACGTCTCATGTGCCTTCGAGCTTGTGCTCACTCTCGCTTCCGGAACCCGATGGCGTCCCTATGGCTCCACCCATGATAAGCCACCCCCTGGCATCTGACGTGAGATTACCACAACAGTTGGCGCCCACCATGGGGCCATCCGCGGTCTCGGTTGGAATTATGTTCCGGACGGGAACCATTCTTCCTTCCGGCGAGTGCGTCGCATCTGGCTTGATCAATTGGCCCGATGCGTTCGTTTGCGCCTACACCAGCGCATCGCCTGACGCGGGAGCCGTCTACCCCGCGAGCTGCCTCGTCGACCTCTTCGGGAAGCTCAGCCTCTCCGATGTGGTCGCCCCCGACGTGGAAGCCATCTGCTCCGTGGACTGCCTCACCGAGCTCTTCAAGAAGCTCACCCTCTCCGATGCAGCTGCCACCAACGAGTTCCCTGGCGACGTGCTGGACATCGACGACCCACTCCCTCCTGTCTCCTGCGACAACTCTGCTGACGCGCTCGATGTTGGCATCGTCGTGGAGGTGATGGTCACTGGCTATAGCCAGGAATCCGACGGGGCCATCCAGGACCCATTGCGAGCGGCAATGCAGAGCCTGGCCACTCCCGTCACTGCCAACGCTGATGGGGCGGCACTGGAGGAGAACCGTGTCAAGCTCCTTGACAGCACCAGCAAGATTGCGGCCATGCAACGCCGCGCTGAGGCCAACCAGCGTGAGATTGACCGCATAACGGGCGGCACGCCGGCTGCTGCTGAGCCCAGCCAGGCTGGCACTATCCGGCAATGCGGCGTGGCTATAGCCAGCATGCTGGGAGTCGGACGTCCGATCTACAACACCCCCGTGCAGAACCTGTGCACTGCAAGGCGGCGGTAGAAGAGCTCGAGAACCTGGAGGGCGACGAGTGGTGCAGCCAGATGGAGCGCCTCCAGGAGCTCCTCAACGCTGCGAACACACAGCAAGACGCATGCAACCACGTGGTGTGGTGGGAGCCGGCTAGCAGGCCGACCTCCCAGAGAAAACCCCCCCTGCCTCGCCACGAGAGTGAAGCGACCTCCCGGTCCCCAAGTGGCCGCGACTGTGGCCAGCGGAACCCGGAGCCGGCTGCTAGCCGCAGCCGGTTCTCCCATGAGACGACGGTGAACAACCGGCAAGTTCCCCTAAGGATGGAAGGCCGGCGCCAGAAGGATGAACGTCTGCTTCCTCCCCGCAGGGAGAGGCGGGCTTCTTCGGCGCCGGTTGACCACCCGAATCTGGAAGGCCGGCTAGGCCCCCGAGAAGAAGTTGGCGAGAATGACGCTCGCCACCGGGTCGAGCGGCTGGCTCGGTCCCTGACAGTATAGGACGAGGAGACGATCGGCCCGACCTACTTCGGCCCCCGCATCCGCGACGAGCCCTTCCCTGAAGGGTTCACACTCCCTCGCGACACTCCCAAGTATACCGGCTCCCTGAAGCCGGAGGACTAGCTGGCCGACTACACCACAACAGTCAGCATAGCAAACGACAACAAGCGAGTTGCCATGAAGTATGTTCTTCTCATGGTCCAGGGCACGACCTGGACATGGCCGAACAACCTCAAGCCCAATAGCATCAATAGCTGGTTGGACTTCACCGACGTCTTCATCCGCAACTTTACCAGCACCTACAAGCGCCCCCAAGCACCGCCAGCTGTCCATGTGCGTTCAGGGTCCGAGTGAGTCCACCCGCAACTACCTGACGGGCTGGGCTGAGTTGCACAACTCCTGCGAAGGGGCCCATGAGGTGAAGGCCATCGAGTACTCCACCGTCGGGTGCAGAGAGGGCACCCTGCTCAAGCACAAGCTTCTGTGCGATGAACCAGCTACCTTGGATGAGGTCCTGGTTGTGGCAGACAACACTACAAAAAAAATACACCTCCGTGATGATACGTGTTTGTCACAGTAGGTCGCGTTTTTTGTCATGCATGTACATCCATGACAAATTTATGACAGAATCAAGATAGTCATACCTATGCTGTCGTAGAAGTGTTCCATGACATTACCAAAATTATCATCACGGAAGTGTCCATTTCCATGACGATAAATCGCGCGTCACAGAAGTGCTTTTGTCAAGGGTGACCGACACGTGGCATCCACCGTAACAGAACGCCGTTAAGCTATCGGGTCGGGTTTTGAATCCGATAACCCGTTAACAGCCCCGACCAATGGGGATTTTTCACGTGTAAAATCATCATTGGCTGGAGGAGACACGTGTCAGGTCCGCGTTGGCACAAGTGTCACTCATCCAATGTGCGAGACGCGCCTATGATATGTTGACACGTGGACCGACCCATCAAGTTTAAATGGGCTGGCCCAACTGAAGGCCCACAAGATTTTGCGGACCATAATGGGCTAGCCCAGCTAAAGGCTCACGAGATTTTGCGGACCATAATGGGCTGGCCCAGCTAGAGGCCCACAAGATTTTGCGGGCCATAATGGGCCGGCCCAGGTAAAGGCCCACAAGATTTTTGTGTTCCATAATGGGCCGACCCAGGTAAAGGCCCATAAGATTCTTGCGGATCATAATGGGCCGGCCCAGCTAAAGGCCCACGCGATTTCGCCGACATTAATGGGCCGGCCCAGCTGTAGGCCCATAAGATTTTGAGGACCCTAGTAGGCCGGCCCATTAACTGGCTGCCATGTTTTGGGCCAAATGCCGGCCCATATTTGATCTGGTCCATTAATGGCCTGCCCAGCTCCAGGCCTAATAGTGACCCATATGAGATCCGGCCCGTTAAAAGCCTACCACGTTCTAGACCAAATTACGGCCCAGATCAGGTCTGACCCTTTAAGAGGCTTTGGGCTCAATTATGGCCCATATCAGATTCGGCCCATCAACTGGACACTATGCTTTTAGGCCCACTTGCTAAAGGCCCACTTAGTAATTCGGCCTGATATTAGTTTTGGCCTGTTAAGGGCCCGTTTAACATTTCGGCCCTATATTAATTTCAGCCTGTTAAAAGCCCGTCATATAGTTGGGCCTAACTACGGCCTGGTTTGCATCCGGCCTGCTCGCAGCCGATATCTAATTGGGCCAAACAAGGACTGAGACAATTTTGGCCTGTTAAAAGCCCGTGATTTGATTTGCACAATCATGGGCCAGGGTTCATTTCGGGCTGCTGCCGGCCCGTGAGCTGTTCGGCATGTTTCAGGCCTGCTAAAAACCTGGCCCGTTAGTTTTTTTCCGATAGCGAATGATGGCAGTAACTAGTAGAAATTAAGAACAAACCTACTCCATACAATAAAGAAATTACGACATAGTAACTAAGAATAAACCTACACTATACAATAAAGGATTTAAGGTATATTACATCCACTGGGCATCGAAGTTCACCACCAGTGATCATAAAGCGCAACGAAGAAGCAGATTACAAAAACTGGGCACCATTGCAGCGTAACAAAATAATACTGAACCGGGACCACTTCCAAGACAGTTCAAGAAAGGTTAGCCTTGTGGGGGAATTGCTGCGCAAGCTGCCGAGCAAGGCTGTGAGACCAGCCTAGCATGCCGGTCATAGCTTCCACGTGTAGCTGTTTAGCGATGAGGTTCGCATTGGTGTTCTCCGCAATCTTTCTTAGAGATAGGACTTCAAGTCGAAGTTGAGTTGCAGAATGCCTTTCTGCTAGAACTTGGGACTGAAGAAGTCAAACTGATTCAGACAACGAATTCTGTGAGCTTGTCTGACTGTTAGTCTCAAGTAACTTGAACACTGCATCAAGACAAGACTTTGGGGTTGTCTCGCTATCTTCAAGATGTTTTGCCTTCTTTGCTGCAATATATGTTGGGTTTGTCTCACAGCCTTCAGTAGACTTGTGCATGCCATCAGGCATATCACCCCGAAACAAAGCAGAGAGATGACAGGTTTTGCACGTGTATAAACAAAGATGATAACTGTTCTGTCAATTCTATCCAATTTCAAATTAGAAAATAAAGAGTAAGTTCAAAATATCAATAGCATAATTTGGCATTGTTCATAATGCGGGGAGCTTCACCACACTACTGGATTACCATGTCAACATAACAAGCATAGATGAAGGGCAAAGAAAATCATTGTATCTATTTTGGATAATGTGCATGGCATGTTGTTCATATCATCAGCCACATCAGTAAGATAAAACAGGAGATGACAAGGTGCAAACATGGGCTGCTTCACCACACACTGGATTATAGATCCACAAAAACAAGCATACATATAGGAAGTATTCAGTAATGTGCATGGTATGAATAAGGAATTTGGTTTTACAAGTAAAACTTAGAACTTACGGTTCTTACGAACATGCATTTTGGTAGAAACAACAAACTAAACAGCAGTAAACGATAGGGAGTATGAGCAAATTAAACAACAGTTGAGGATAAAGGCTTTAGAAGGACTGACTTACACTAACAGTTAACACGGGCTTTATAATGCCCTTCTCCATGTCAAGGGAAGGATAACTCAAGAATTTCAGCACATAATCTTCTTCATAAGCATTGCCTATACTCTACATTTTCTAGAGAGTAATTATAGATATTATAATACTGGAAGGGATAGAGGATAATGAAGATAATATGCAGATTGATGCTACATAATCAACTACCAATCCCTGGAAGTACAAGCGTTACAGGACAAAATGTACTGACAAGAGCAATGGGCTGCACTTCTGCACTGGCATTGTCTGTGTATTCTACTTGTTGGTAAGATTAAATATAGATCTGATCTTTTTTAGTAAATGGTGGGCGAGGGAGATAAGATGCAGAATGCTACAAAATGAACCAATCCCTCTTCCCATAATACAAGAGTGTTTTGAAGACTGGTGTACTGTACAAAACGTTCTTATATTATGGGACGGATGGAGTAGCTGTTAATGTAAGTACAGTGATAGACCACGTCCAGTCCTTACAAGAGGACTGCAGAGCTAAACCTCTTCAAAAGCATTGGGTTGATTCTAAATTTATGTAAGAGTCCATACAAATCTTATAATGTCCACCAAATGGACGATTACGAGGCTAACATGTGCAGTGATGCTACATAATCAAACAACTATGAAAGTAAGTATGGTCATACAGGGCAAGAGGTACTCTCAAGAGCAATGCAGTGTGCAGTATAGTTGCGAGATTTTGTGGTCCCTTGAGAATGAATGTTCTTCTACTAACAGTTTTCGTACAAGTGAGACATTAAGGCAAATGTAGAAATGTAGTTCAAATTGTGATGTGATATCATAGACAGTACCTTACGCTGCAGCCGAGACCAATGTGTAACAAGATTATTCCAGTCACCGTCGGATAAATGTAGCACCAGAGACTTTACAGAAATTTCGTTCAGAGGCTTGCCATCGAAGTGCGCTTGCCTCAGGTAGGAATGATACTTCATAAACGAGTGCTTGAAAAGCGCAACCAACCCTTGCTCGTCATCACAATCCAGTTTGCTCCTCGCCTATTTAAAAGAATGAAATCTTGTGTCTTCTGTCAGCAGAAACATATGCAGTAATGACCATGCATAACATTAGTACATTACTTACGCGTAAGTTGCGGAGGAAGACTGGAAATTGTTCTGTGTCTGCGGTATAATCTTTCCATGAAGGAAAGATGCGCACAAAGTTACTAACAACAACATAAACTTCGTCTTCTAAACTGGGAAGAAATGGAACAAGGGTCCTATTTGCTGCAATTGGGGCTCTCTCTGGTTCGAAAAGGGATTTGGCAACTGGATTTGGTGTACTCTTTGCTGGAATGGGGTTTTTGCGTCGTACAGCTGGTGCTATGTCAACTGGCATAATCATACTATTTGCTGCAGTTAGGGTCTGCTGAGTTGGGGCATTAGAAATGACCAGTGTAGTAGGGCTAGAGTCTGCTAGAGTTGGGGTATTTTGTGGGTTAGGTGATATTGCAACTACACCTAATGGGCTATTTGATTTATCAGGTGCCACTACCTTTTCCAAATACTTTGCTTGTGCTCCTCCACGATCAGCAATCGCCCTCTTCCTTTTGGACGTCTGATACACAAGAACAACATTTGAATGGATAAATATGGTATGATGACAGATGGAATATGTACTCAAAATGGATAGGCAGGGCATATTCACATACATGATGTGTAAACTAAGCTAATGGCAGTTCAACAAAGTAGAAGCAATGCAAAGCATCAGTTGCAAGATATGTGCGAGCAATGTAACCTTGGAAAGTTAGAGCAAGTACCTTGATGGGTGAATAAGATAGGGCATCTTCCTCTGACTCCTCCACTAGGGAGCTACATTGACTTAGGTCTCCCTCTAGCTCAGAATCACTGTTAGGATCACATTCTGAGCATGAATCTGTAGGTGGCGAGCGTTTGCATTGCATTGCATCCAGACTTGATTTCAGTCCCTTAATGCCAAGTTTGACAGCCATGGCATTGTTCTGCTTTATTCTTTTCATGCGCGCAAGCTCATAATCATTATGATGCTGTTCAGAATCTGAGATTTATGAAAACATAAAAAGTAGTCAGATTATCCATGCAATGCATTGCGGATTCAACTCGGAGAGTGTCTCCCTATAACCCCCTGCATATGCAAAGTTCACCTCCCCAACCGTGCTGACCAGACCACACACGGAAATACAAACCCCTTATGTCTCTATAACAGGCAGGCACACATTTCAAAACTGAAGTAGGAACATTAGAATCATATGAAATTCGTATTTGAACAAATAAACTAAGCAATTATGAGTGGCGTAATGTTTAGCTTCAAGGGTGGAGTGTTGGTAGTGCGACACAAAGCAAGTAGGCAGATTGTATTCCATGTAAAAGATCGAAACCTATGTAAAAGCTGGAAATGACACTTTCTTTCTATACAATGCAGTGTTCGTTACCCACACATGATGGAAGAGATCACATAGAGAAATACTATTCACTCATGTCTACGGTTCCAGTATTTAGAAATAGGGTGGTCCACCCTAAAAGAATATTGACAACAAATATGACAAGGCAAACATAGATGTAGTGAATCAATCATTTATTTGTGAGCTTACTAGGACAAGTATGCAGAATATTAGCAAAAGAGGGTTTCCCCTCTGATTTCTATTAAAGAAACCACCACGGAACCAACATGATCAATTAAACCCTAAGCATGATCAATTAAACCGTATTATGGCTGTGCCATGGCAGATTTGAAGCTGCAAACCGGAGAAATGATATTTAGCATCCATTGTTTGCTTCGAACTAAGAACTATATTCTAAGAGCTGAAAAGAAAGTAGAGTAACCAAGTTAAGATATATTTTCTGGTTGAGATCAAAAAGTTGAGGAGATATGAAGTACCACCTCTCTTGCAGCGCCGTGTAGGCATCGGGGGTGCGATGGCTGTCGGTGGCGTTGAAGCAGATCTGCGACGGTAGACGGGTGCATCAGGGGATAAGTCCCGTTGCGGTGGAAGAGAAGGTCGTGTGAGCGGCCCCGGCAAAGAGGACGACGACGCCGATGAAGCGAGAGGACGCAATGCAAGGCTATTGGTCCGTCGCCGTGGATGAGAAACGTCCATCTCTAGCAGTGGACGACGCGGTCTTGGTAGGCGCTCCAGCATGGTGGAGGATGGTGGCGATGGATGTGGTTTGAGGACGGCGGCGATGGATGGGGTGGCGGACGGAGGCTGGTGTGGGGATGGGGTGTTCTAGCGCGGACGGTGTATGAATGGGAAAATGGAGGGAGAGGTACGGGGAACCATGTTTTTGGGACACGCCTGTCTGAAATATGGGAAAGTTACGAACTTAGCCCCCGTTTAAAATTTGGACGTCTCGTCGGTTGGGGATAGGACGGTAATCTCGTATCTCGCCAATATTTGCCCAGAGCGATTTCGGGCGAGGAGAGGGTGGTTGGCGCCCATGGTTGGCGCCCACGGTGTATGAACATGGCTGACAGGTAGGGCGGTTGTGTCACGTCTGAGTG
This sequence comes from Triticum aestivum, assembly GCF_018294505.1. Taxonomy (NCBI): domain Eukaryota; kingdom Viridiplantae; phylum Streptophyta; class Magnoliopsida; order Poales; family Poaceae; genus Triticum; species Triticum aestivum. The sequence continues at coordinate 421,149,085 of NC_057809.1, forward strand.
AAGTTACAAACCTGTCCCTATTGAAAATAGGGGCCTACATCGATTTCTGCTGAGTCGAGTTTGTTTTGCCGCCCACCCTGTATGAATGGGGAATGGAGAGAGAAACAGAGGTCTTTCGGACGAGCTTGAGTCAAATGAGTTTTGCCGCCCATGTTTGACGCCCACCGTGTCGGAATGGGCTCAGAGGCGGTCGTGTCACGTCTAATTGAAGTTACTAACCTATCCCTATTTAGAGCAGTGGAAATCAGGCCGATGGATTGTCCGTGTAATGGGTAGACAGTAATTTCCATCTCCCAAACACTTGGCTTCGGGCAGCCGACGTGGGAGTGGACATTTTGCTGCTTCTTTCGAATTTTGGGACAATAAGCATCCACGTTTACCCTGGCAACTAAATTTGAATCCATTTTGCATTCCTATATGAATCTTTATAAATCATTCTATGTGTTTTTATATATCTTCAAAAGGATGACAAAGATGTATTCCACTGTCATATATGAATATGGTTTACAAATGCTGATACTCAAATTCAGAAACTAGAATCCAGTTTAAGGTGAATTCGAATATTTGGAACACTTCATGTCCAACTCAAATGTCACACACAGCATAATGTGTACTCCCATTTAGATATGTACACAAGCGATGTATCAAGATTCAAATACCGAGTCAATCAATCAAGAATGTACATAACTAACAGACATATAAACACTTATAGAATATATGGATCAATAATATCAACTAACATACATAAGCCAGGCCGCTGTACTTTTTTTTGGCTACAACAGCATCCTTTTTTTAGCCAGCATCTTGGCCCTTTCCGATGCATGCCACTTATGGTCCATTTATACTACTACTATTGCTGAATGCACATTCAGCCCGATTGCCATATTTGTAGGTCTGGCACAGCAATCCAAATGAAATGTCTCCAAGTCTTATCAATTAATACAGACTTGTGCTCAAATAAAATTACAAACCAAAAAACAAAAAAAATAATTATTACATGATCTCTAAAACAAATGGTTTTATTGATTACATGAACAGACAACACAAACGTTATTCAACTATGCAAAGAACATTTCACCTATGATTTACCAAGTAGGAATTTAATTTCCTTTCTTTCCTTCAGGACCTTAACAATCTGGTCAGTCTCGGCTTGCTTCGTTTTGAAATCCACCAAATATTTAATGGTTGTCTTGAGTACTGCTTGTGATTGTGCTGTTTGCTTCCTTAACATGTCAACTTCATCTCTAAGTGCAGAAGCAGAATCTTCTTTCTACCACTAGTTTAGCCTCTAGAGCATCAGCAGTTGGCAATTCATAATGCACGATTGGGCTGGTGCCACTGCTCTGGGATGATGCAATGTCCATGGGGACCTCGCTCTTTGATCTTGGGCTAACCTGTTTTGCCATTAAAGTTCTGATTGGATTCAGAAAAGTTGAAGTTAGCAAAACATCTCAATTGGGAGTTATAACAGCAAACCAGTTAAACAAACAAGGAATTAAAGAGTTTCAATTGGATGTTGAAAAGTAGTTATTAACATCATTGTAACCCGCTGTTGCAGCAGCAAAGCAGTTAAACAAACAAGTAGATATTTAAGTTAAGGCAAACAGGTAATTCTTAACAGTAAGTATCAAACACATAGATAGGCGCAGTCTACAATATGATTAACAGGCTGTGCCATTATGTAATCAGTAGCAAACTAAATTAAGCCAAGCAACGTAATTGAACAATTTTTCAATAAATGGCTAACTAAAATTCCGAGAAACAGGTAACTGAACTTACGCTAGTTCTTTGTACAGACACACTGCAACTTCTTTTTCGCTTACAAGGTTGTACGAAGGAGTCCATGGCATCAATTGCTTGGATACGCAGTCCCAATACTTCTTTCTTCCCACACTGCATGGGTAAGTCGAATGGTTAATCTGGTAAGATGGTGCGTCCTTGATATGTTATATGAGGACGTGTAGTCAGACTAGTTGTAGCCAAACACATCACACTGGCTTTTACTGTATATTTCATGCGATTACTTTTGGCATATTGAGATCTAAGCAATCTACAATAGGATGAAAAGACTGACATCCTTCACATTATTGGCGAACTCATTTCATAGAAACAAGCAATTCAACCATTCTGTGGGTAAATCAAAAGCGCCACTGGAATATTTTTCACTATCCAATCATACACACAAAAGGGGCGACACCACCATAGGGGCTAGTATGGGCGGCCGCCTCAGGTGGCTGGAAAGTGTGCACCTAGTTTGAGTCATCTAGGTTGGCCCATGCTAGTTTTGTTCGTCCCAACGCACGAGCAGGCAATGTAAAAAATGAAGAAAAATGTTTCAATTTGGATGGGCCAATAACATAAGTGCAAGGCAGGCCCTATAGCAGGATCGCGGCCCAAACGAGCGCCTCCCATATCGATCGTCAGCAGGAAAAATCCCAATTCATTCGCTCCAGCCTCCAGTCTGGTTCGCTCCTAACCTAGCCGCTGCTAGACAGACCGACACAACACTTCCTCATGCCCTCATTGGAGGGCGGTTGCCGGGCTTCAAGCGAACGGAAGGACAAGAAGATGAAGATCCAACCCTGGGTGTAGCCTGCATGGGAGGCAGCGGCGGCAGCACGGGCATGGCATCGAGCTTGTGCAAACGGACAGTCGCAGCTTGCAAGAGTAGCATGCGCAACGAGCAGGTACATCACATCCCTGATTATATCTAATTCAACTCTTCAATTTCTGGCCAATAGTTAAACCTGACGGTGTTGTAAAACTTCTTGTATGTAGGGAATCTATGAGAAAATGAAACCAATTTCTACTTATTTTATAACTCCCCCAATCAATACTGAACTGACTGAATTTGATGTATCTAATCAAGTTTCCGGTGCAAACATATAAGCTCATGTTGTTCTTGAGCCTGAAGTGTCTAATGAACAGACTGCTAATGAAGGATTTGATGCAAACATTTTACATGCTCCTGGTGATGAACATATAGTGTCTAATGAGGGATCTAATGCAAGCATTTTGCAAGCTCATTGAAGGATTCAGTGTCTAATGATGATCTACTATGCTGAGACAGACAGAGATTTGCAGGCATTGATGACAAGCAAATTATAGTGCATTTTCATAGCTTGAGGAAACGTCGAGGCCATCTACCAGAAAGTCCCCGTATCATGACAACATAGCATAAATACTTTTCTAATCTGTTGTTTGAAACTATTGGCTGTCAGGACCCCGACTCGATGTCACATCGATCTAGCTTGTAACACCCCATATCACTTTGCGGCCTCACGCACGGCATCCCCACGGGTGTCGCCTTACCTTTGCCCGGGGCCGTTTGCGCCTTTTGGCTCACGTATATGATAGTGTCGCTAGCATCCATATGATAAAGAGCCCGGGCTGACATGACTAGTCGTAAACCCAAAGTGGCACAGTGCTTACAGGGACAGGCATCCATGACCCAGCAACGAACGTGTCGGTCATCAGCAAGTGGGTCCGGGCTGTAGCACTGGGCTAGCAGGACTCCGGTAAACCGGGATGTAGCGGGCTAACAGGACTCCGGTACTCAATGCGTGACATTTCCCCGAAGGGACAGACACAGGAACGAAGAAGGACACATGTTGGCCAGCCTAAGTGTTCCAGAGCAGTAGCAAGCTACCATGGCTTAGTGTAACACTAGGAGACATTTCCCGGTAAGAGAGGCTACTAAGGATAAACAAATAGGTAGTCAGATCCCACACATACCAAGCATTTCAATCATACACACAATATGCTCGATATGTGCAAACACAACAAGGCATCACAACATGACTCTATGACACAAGTACTTTATTTAAAGCTCAGAGAGCCATACATAACATACACAAAGGTACGGGTCACACGACCCAGCATTCAAGTCATACAGTCATACAAACCAGCAGCGGAAGTAACTTGTCTGAGTACAGACAACTAGTAAAATAAAAGAGGCTTGGAAAGCCTAGCTATACTACGTGGTCCTTCACAAGCTCAGGATCACCACCTGGGCCTTAGCCTACTCATTGATGTCAACGTCTACGTAGAACCCACCAGAAGTGTGTCAGGACCCCGACTCGATGTCACATCGATCTAGCTGGTAACACCTCATATCACTTTGCGGCCTCATGCACGGTATCCCCACGGGTGTCGTCTTACCTTTTCCCGGGACCGTTTGCGCCTTTTGGCTCACGTATATGATAGTGTCGCTAGCATCCATATGATAAAGAGCCCGGGCTGACATGACTAGTCGTAAACCCAAAGTGGCACAGACTTACAGGGACAGGCATCCATGACCCAGCTTCGAACGTGTCGGTCATCAGCAAGTGGGTCCGGGCTGTAGCACTGGGCTAGCAGGACTCCGGTAAACCGGGCTGTAGCGGGCTAACAGGACTCCGGTACTCAAAGCGTGACATTTCCCCGAAGGGACAGACACAGGAACGAAGAAGGACACATGCCGGCCAGCCTAAGTGTTCCAGAGCAGTAGCAAGCTACCATGGCTCAGCGGTAACACTAGGAGACATTTCCAGGTAAGAGAGGCTACTAAAGATAAACAACTAGATAGTCAGATCCCACACATACCAAGCATTTCAATCATACACACAATATGCTCGATATGTGCAAATACAACGAAGCATCACAACATGACTCTATGACACAAGTACTTTATTTAAGGCTCAGTGAGCCATACATAACATACACAAAGATACGGGTCTCACGACCCAACATACAAGTCATACAATCATACAAGCCAGCAGCGGAAGTACATTGTCTGGGTACAGACAACTAGTAAAATAAAAGAGGCTTGGAGAGCCTAGCTATACTACGTGGTCCATCACAAGCTCAGGGTCACCACCTGGGTCTTTAGCCTACTCGTTGATGTCAACGTCTACATAGAACCCATCAGAAGGGGTTGCAGCGTCTTCTGTAAAAATGTAGATTATAGCAACATGAGTACAAAGGTACTCAGCAAGACTTACATCAGATCCTACATACATGCATAGTATCAAGAAGGCTGGTGGAGTTATTGCAGCAAGCTAGCTTTGACTCTTGGCTAGACTATCCTACGATACTCCAACTTGAAATGTTTTGCGCACACGAGTCCACTACTCACCACTTCAATACACTACCGAGGATCCACCTCCGTCTTCCTACGGAAGGGCCATCCTCGGCACTCGCACTTATCTTGAGGCTTTTAGTAGTTTCCATTTACTTCTCTATGAACTGTATAGGCAACCAAGTAGTCCTTTACCGCGGACGCGGCTATTCGAATAGATCGTGTTAACCCTGCAGGGGTGTACTCCTTCATACACGCTCTCACCACTTATCGTCGTTTACACGACATGTACTCGGCAACCTTCAAGCGGAAGCCCAACGTGGGTGTCGGCCACGACCTACCTAATCACCTAAGCCTCCAGTCCAGGTTTATCGCCTATTCAGGTTCCATCCGCAGGGAGTCCGGCCGAGGTTTCCCATACGGCCCCGAACGATGTGAACAGGGTTCCCGGGATACCTAACGGGTATTCGGTACACCGTGCCACGTACCTACCGCATCACAGCCCACCCCTACGGTCAGCGCTGTCCACGGCCTCCAGTAGGCTACAAACACCAGAAACTACTTGCAACTCCTGGACGGAGAACTAGGGTGAATAAGAAGTCGAGAGGGTCCATTGGTTTCGGGCCCAATGCATGGTAGTAGCTGATTCTTAAATCACACATACAGATCTCAGTGCTTAAGGTCGGCTTCAATGAAACAACCCACCATGTACTCCTACATGGCCTCTCATCGATACCTTTACCAAATCGTGTTCACCACACCACTCTCATTACCGACATAATCATTTCACTCTAGCCCATCACCCAGATGAACCAGACCCGACACGACTCTAAGCATAGCAGGCATAGCAAGGTAGGAACAACACATACATATGGCTCAATCAACTCCTACACATGCTAGTGGGTTTCATCTAGTTACTGTGGCAATGACAGGTCATGCAGAGGAAATGGGTTCAACTACCGTAGCACACAGCAGTTTGAATCGCGTTGTCTTAATGCAGTAAAGAAGAGCAGGAGCGAGAACATGGGATTGTATCGATATGATCAAATGGTTGGTTGCTTGCCTGATGGTTCGATGCACTGATACGGTTCTTCGTTAGGGTAATCACGGTACTCCTCGGGGACAGATCCTGTCGCAAAGGACAACGATACACAGGCATCACCAAACAATGTGCAACAATATGATGCATGCATGAAACATGGCAATATGAGTGTGTTGGGCTAATGCAACTAAAACCAGAGGGGTTTGAACAAATTTGAATCAAAGATTCAAATTTCAAACTCAAACATGGCCTTTTAAAGTGCTTTTTCTTCTTCTGCTTAAAACATCAATTTAACTTGTTTGATCATGCATGAAAATAGTACAGATGGATAGATTGGATTTTTCTGATCATTTTTCATATATAATTTGTCCAATTTGGAGTTACAGAATAAAAGTTATGAATTTTTGAAGTTTAAATAATATTCTGAAATTTCCTGATTTAAATTAAATCCAGAAATCAATTACTGCGTCAGCCTGACGTCAGCATGACGTCAGTGGTCAACTGTGGCTGGCTGAGGTCAAACCTGACGTGTGGGGCCCACATGTCAGTGACAGGGGGGGTTAAACAGGATTAAATTAATCCTAATTAGGGATTAGTGGCGCTGGGGCCCACTGTCAGTGTCAGGGGGGGTTGACTAACAGTAGTTAGCGCTAACCTAACCATCTGGCCGACAGGGCCCATGCGTCAGTGACCCTGGGGGGTCAAACCCCAGGTCGGACAAGTCAAACCCCACCGGCGACATGACGCCGGCGAGGTCCGAGACGGCGGCGAGAGTGCTTTTTGCCATTCCGGCAACCAAATGGACGGCGGAAGGCATCTACGTGTTGCTGAGGTTGAGCCGCGGCTATTGGTGGTGGTGGTTGGGCTCGGGGTGGCCGGAGTTGACGGCGGCGAGCTCGGCTGCGGCGGCCGGAGTTCGGGTGCGGTCGGGATCAGTGTTGCAGGGGGTTTGGGGAGGCGTTGGTGCGTGCTGCGTGCTCCTGGTGAGGTGGGGAGCACGATGGTGTGCTCGGTTGGGCGCTACGGCGACCGTGGCCACGACGGCGACATCGTCGGCGGCGTGGAGCTCTCGGCCGAGGTGGGGCTAGGGCCTAGAGGTCGGGAGAGACCAGGGGAGAAGGGGGAAACGATCCGGAGGCTCACCGCGGTTGCAGTGGGCATCGAAGCGGGCTCGGGGACGCGCTGGAGACGGCGAATTTGACGGCGACGGTGGTCGGAGTCCGAAGAGGGGAACGGCGACGTGGCGGCGATGCAGGGCTTCCGGGGAGCTGTGGAGCGGTGGGGAGGAAGAGGGAGTCGTGGCGGAGCTTCTGAGCTAGTCGGGGGAGCGAGGGGTGGTCGGAGACGACTGCTACGGCGAACGGTGGCGACGGTGGTGTTCGGCCGTGTGAGAGAGAGAGCGAGGGAGAGGAAGGAGAGAGCCGGGGAGAGTGAGAGAGAGCAGGGGGAGAGGCGTGGCGTCGTCCAGGGCATCGAGCGAGGAGGGGAGGCCAGGCAAGCAGGCGAGCAGGTGGCGTGGCGCGGTGGCACGCGCGCGCGCCGGCCACACTCCCCTCCCTCTGTCTGGACGAAGACGACAGAGGAGGGAGGTGGGCTGGGCTGGCTGGGCCAGCCAGCTGGCTGGGCCGCACAGTGGAGGAGCCCAGGTAAGCTCCTCCTGTCATTTCCTTTTCTGTTTCTGTTTTTATTTAATATATCTGCAACTTTGTTGAATTAAATAAAATACCTAGGCAACTTCAAAAATCACCAAACTATTTCTGGCCCATAGTTGGATTATTTCCAACATGAAACATTTTAGTTTGGAGATATTTGAGCATTTAAATATTTTATATTATTTTAAATGCCCAAATTCAAATATCTATGATTTAATTCAAAAACCCTAGGATGGCCTAGGAAAATGTGCACCATTTTTGGCAGAGGTTCTGAACCAAGACAAAAATGATGGGCATTTTAGAAGGGCATTTCAGGTTCATTGAAAAATTATTTTAGTAACCCTAGTTGGTTTCAGAGGGGACTGGGGGTTCTGTTATCCCCATTTCAAGTTTCTGATGAATGAGTAAACATGATGCAACACTCTAATGCATGACTAGCTAGGGTGTGACAACTCACCCCCACTCAAAAGAATCTCGTCCCGAGATTTGGGTTCCTCCGGGAAGAAGGCGGGATACTCGAGTCGAAGACGATCCTCCCTTTCCCAAGTTGCTTCATCCTCAGAATGATGCGACCATTGAACCTTGAGAAACTTGATATTATGACGTCGCGTGGTACGTTCGGCTTGATCGAGGATACGAATGGGGTACTCTTGATATGTAAGATCATCTTGGAGATCAAGCGTTTCGTGGTCCACTTCACGGATAGGATCCGAGAAGCAACGCCTGAGTTGAGAAACGTGGAAGACATCGTGAGCTCTGGAGAGATGCGGAGGTAGTTCCAACTGGTAGGCAACTTCTCCTCGTTTGGCAAGAATGTGAAAAGGTCCAATGTAACGAGGAGCCAATTTGCCTTTGATACCGAAACGATGGGTTCCCTTCAGAGGGGTGACCCGAAGATAAGCCTTCTCGTCAACCTCGAAAGTCATAGCCCTATGTTTTCGGTCATATTGACTCTTTTGACGAGATTGGGCTGTTTTCAACTTTTCACGAACGATACGAACTTGATCTTCTGCTTCCTGAATCATGTCCGGGCCAAAGAACTGTCTTTCCCCGGTCTCTGACCAGTTAAGGGGTGTTCGACATCGTCGTCCATAGAGAACTTCAAAAGGGCTTTACCCAAGCTAGATTGATAGCTGTTGTTGTAAGCGAATTCGGCAAATGGAAGGCACTTCTCCCAGTCCATTCCGAAAGAGATAACAGAGGCTCGAAGCATGTCTTCTAGAATTTGGTTGACGCGTTCCACTTGACCACTTGACTGAGGGTGGAAAGCGGTGCTAAAGGAGAGACGGGTTCCCATAGCATTTTGGAAACTTTCCCAAAATCGAGAGGTGAAAAGACTTCCTCGATCCGAATTGATTTCCAAAGGAACACCATGGAGGGACACTATTCGGGAGATGTATAAGTCTGCCAGCTGACTAGCGGTTATACTCTCTCGAACAGGTAAGAAATGAGCTACTTTGGAAAGACGATCGACCACGACGAAAATAGCATTATTCCCTCTCTTGGTCCTGGGAAAACCGGTAATAAAATCCATACTAATTTTATCCCATTTCCATTCAGGAATAGCTAAGGGTTGAAGGGTGCCAGCAGGCCGTTGATGCTCTGCTTTTACACGACGACAAACGTCGCAATTAGCAATATACTGAGCGATTTCTCTCTTCATCCTAGTCCACCAGAACCTCTGGCGTAGGTCCTGATACATCTTAGTACTACCGGGATGAATGGTGAGAGGAGATTCATGAGCTTCCTTAAGGATTAAACGCCTTAGGTTGCGCACTTTGGGAACCACTAGTCGATCCCCGAAGTATACTACCCCTTGATCATCAATGGAGAAACAATTCGCAATTCCTTTCTGAATGTTCCTCTTGATGCGGGAGATTCCCGGATCTACCTTCTGTGCTTTGATAATTTGATCCGTAAGGGTAGGTTTTGCCACCAAGGTGGAAAGAAAACCTTGAGGTATAATGTGAAGGTTAAGCTTCCGAAATTCCTCATGGAGCAGCGGTTGACTTTGTTGTAACATCAGGTTGTTACAATAAGATTTACGACTTAGCGCATCAGCCATGACGTTGGCTTTCCCTGGGGTGTAGGTTATTCCTAAGTCGAAGTCTGTGATCAATTCAACCCAACGTCTTTGCCTGAGATTCAAATCCGGTTGGGTGAAAATGTACTTCAGACTTTGGTGATCAGTGAATATTTCGCAACGGTTACCGAGGAGGTAATGTCGCCAGGTCTTAAGTGCATAGACTACGGCTGCAAGCTCTAGATCATGAGTAGGATAATTCTCCTCATGTGGGTGCAATTGCCGTGAAGCGTAAGCAATTACGTGTCGATCTTGCATGAGAATGCAACCTAGTCCTTGTCGCGAGGCGTCGCAGTAGATAACAAAATCCTTGGAGAAGTCTGGCGGTACTAGCACGGGAGCAGAGGTCAGGCGTCTTTTCAGTTCCTGAAAGCTGTGCTCACATTGTGGAGTCCATTCGAACTTCTTATCTTTCTTGAGGAGTTCGGTTAGAGGTTTGGCAACTTTGGAGAAGTTCTCGACAAAGCGACGACAATAGCTCGCTAAGCCTAGAAAACTCCGAACTTGCTTGACCGATTCGGGTGGAGTCCAATTAAGGACGGCTTGAACTCGCTCAGGGTTAACAGCAATACCTTTACCAGATATTACATGACCCAGATAGGTCACTTCTGACAACCAGAATTCACATTTTGAAAATTTGGCATAAAGGCGATGCTCTCGAAGTTTCTTCAACACTAGCCTTAAATGTTCGGCATGTTCTTCCTCGTTCTTGGAGTAGATGAGTATGTCATCGAGATAAACCACGACGAATTTATCCAAATACTCCATGAAGATTGAGTTCATTAACCGAGAAAAGGTGGCTGGAGCATTGGTTAAACCGAAGGACATGACGGTGTACTCGTATTGGCCATAACGAGTAACAAAGGCCGTTTTAGGAATGTCTCCGTTTCTGATTTTGATTTGATGGTATCCCAACCTCAAATCCATCTTGGAGAAGACTGAGGATCCAGCGAGCTGATCATACAGATCGTTGATCCTGGGAAGTGGATATTTGTTTTTGATTGTGACCAAATTGACAGGTCGGTAATCTACAACCATCCGGTCCGTACCATCTTTCTTCTTGACGAATAGGACGGGGCAAGCCCACGGAGATGAACTAGGGCGGATGAAACCCTTTTTCAAGGATTCATCGAGTTGTTTCTTAAGCTCGGCTAGTTCTAGGGGTGCCATCTTATAAGGTCTTCTAGCAATCGGAACGGTTCCTGGAATGAGGTCTATTACGAACTCAACATCCCTGTCAGGTGGAACACCTGGTAATTCCTCTGGAAAGACATCCGGGAAGTCACGGACTACCGGAACGTCCTCAAGGTCTGGCAAGGGGCTGGCGTTAAGAGAATATAATTGTCGCTTGGCTATTCGGGTCAAGACATTGACTATCTTTCCCGAATGATGGGTGAGTTGAACAGTCCTAGAGAAGCAATCAATTTTGGCTTGATGAGCTGACATCCAGTCCATACCCAAAATGATATTAATATCTGAAGATTTAAGGGCTATCAAAGATGCGAGGAAAACAAGTCTGTCGACTTGGATTTCATTTCCATGGCTTACTCTAGAAGTTTGCCATTTGGATCCCGGAGTTTGAATTACCATGGAGGATGGCAAGTCACAGAATGCAACGTTATGCAAACGAGCATAATTTTCAGATATAAAAGAATGAGAGGCTCCTGTATCGAAAAGAACAGATGCCGGGTGGCAATTAACAAGAAGCGTACCGAGAACGACGTTGGGATCTTCTTGAGCTTCTTCGGCAGAGATACAGTTGACATGGCCACGTGAAGCGGTGACCGGTTTAGCATGAAACACTTTTCCTGTCGGCTTGCCACGGCCAACAGCTTTAGCAGATTGATTGGGGTTGGTCTGGGGACACTCACGCATATAATGACCAGATTCCCCACACTTGAAACAAGTCACGGAACTGGTACGTGGAGGAGCATTATTAGTTGGACCCCCATAGGGCTTAGCTGGAGCAGACTGTTGTACGGAGCGAGGCGGCTGAAAAGATGGCCTCGGTGTGAACCTGGGTGGCAGGGCGGTGTTGGGTACCCACACGCGGCGCTTCTGAGGACCAGCACCGGATGAGGAACCCGTGTCACGTCCATGCTTGCGTGTTGCGTCATAATCAGTCTGACCAGTTTCAGCACTGATGGCTTTGTTGACAAGTTTCGGAAAAGATGTGCACTCATGCAGACGGAGGTCGCGGCGAAGCTCAGGACTAAGGCCCTTACGGAACCTAGCTTGCTTCTTGGCGTCAGTAGACACTTCCTCAGTTGCATATCGGGCGAGCTTACCAAACTCCCTGCTATAGGCATCCACAGAAAGTCGGCCTTGGGTGAAATTGCAAAATTCTTCACGCTTACGGTCCATGAGACCCTCCGGAATGTGATGTTCACGGAAAGCCTCACTGAACTCAGCCCAAGTGGTGACATGGCCCGCTGGGCGCATAGCTCCATAATTCTCCCACCATAGACTGGCGGGGCCTTCAAGATGATATGCAGCAAAGGTGACCTTGTCAGCCTCCGCTACCAGCGCGGAACGCAGTTTGTGAGAGATACTGCGAAGCCAGTCATCAGCGTCGAGAGGCTCGACGGAGTGGTGGAACGTGGGTGGATGCAATTTGATAAAATCACTGAGTGACACCACGTTAGCCCTCTGATGGTGTGTTGTATTCTGTTCAATACGCTCCAACAAACGGTTTGTCTCCCGCTTGTTTCTCTCAGCTTCCATCATAACCTCGGCTAGTGAAGGAGGATGAGGCAGATTTTCATTCCTGGCTTCACTGCCTTCGGCCTGCTCTTGGGAAGCAGGGTTAGCGCGCGTGTTGACCATCCTAGGTAAACAAGACAATGATTTAGTCAGAATGATAAAATTCCGACATAGGATACATAATGTAAGGAATAACTCGGAATGCAAGATGATCATCCGTATGACATGGTAGATACAGAAACTGCTTCTTTATTCCATCGTCATACACACCATACAGGGTTTAGTACAAGACCAAACAAGTACTATTACGGTGAAAAGAGGATTACATCTCATCGGAGGCATTCCAAGCTCCTATACATTATTTTTCTACATCTCCGGAAAGAGTACAAACTAGGTCATATCCACGAGTCACGCAGGACGATAGACGACACAGCTAGTGCGAACTAGGGATACTATCACTAACTCAGACCGATCCGTAGTAGTCCTCGTAGAAGTCACCTCCATAGCCTGGAAGTTCAACATGATCATCCGGAAACAGACGGTCTCGCGGAGCTTGTGGACCATAGGGGCTAGGATGAGGCCTTGGACCAACAAACGGTGGCCTGCGGGGACCGCGAGGTGGGGTGATGCCTCCTACATCACGCCAAACCATCACGTCTGGCAGAGCAGATCTCACAGGATAGAGATCGCGCATATCTGAGAATCCAGCTTGCACTGCCGGTGCGAACCGAGTCAAAGTGGCCCAGTGGTCGGCACGGGTATTGAAGAGCTCTAACCTCAAGGCCCGATTTTCACGGTCCTTATCCTCGAGCATCTCAGCAGTGGTGCGAGTCCGTGAATCCTCCTGAGTGGAGTCAGCATAGATAGCCTGGAGATATCCTTGTGCTCCCGGAAGTGATCCTGGCATATACCGGAAATCAGAGTCCCGGAATAAACCAGATCTGACTCGCATAATGGTCATCATAGAGTAGGCGGCGTCCTGCACAGCCATCTCAATAGTAACCCCGAGTCCATAGGAACAGTGAAGAGGCTCGGTAGATCCAGGATAAGATGGAAATATCCTGACAGTGCAGAGATACTGGCTTTGATTGAAGTCCCGGAATTGCTCTTCGACCGTGTACTCGGGATACCAGCGATATCCAGCCTCAGTCATTACCCTGACCAACTTGGCAGTATGGCCGGGTACATCTAGGCATCGAGTCAGGCGAACCACTTGATTTAGGTCGCGAGTGGCCATCTGAAATCATAATCATAATGCAAAGGCATTAGAATTTCTAGCAAAATTTCGGCAGCATAACAGCTGTAAATGCTCAAAAAGGAT